>NW_028261390.1:52241635-52394743 GCF_051295495.1 Thamnophis sirtalis | reverse complement strand
TTAATGATAACTGCTTGCAAATTCCAGGATTTCAGATTCAAAGAGCGGATTGAATTTCAGAAACATCTGGTTAAAAAGGGAGGAGGTCTCTGCTTTTATATAAACAACCGATGGTACAAAAATGTAACTACACTAAAGAAATTTTGTGACAAAGACTTAGAGACATTATTTATCAATTGCAAACTGTTTTATTGCCAACCAGAGTTTTCCTCATTTATTCTGGCTGTTTCGTACATTCCACCTGAAGCTTGCATAATATAATGAACTACAAACTCCAGTTGACTAGATTCTGTGGGCTGAAGAAAGATACCCAGACTCCTTTCTCAATATGTTAGGAAATTTCAACAGTGCTAACTAACTTAAGCCAAGAGTTACCAAAATACATTCAGCATGACAACTGTCTTACTAGAGGCAATAGTATTTTAGACTACTGCTACACATTAAATAATGCTTATCGGTTTTTACCACAAGCAGTGTGGAACACTGATCACTGTATGATTCACCTTGTACCTGTTTCCCTGAAAATAAGTCCTTCCCAGATAATAAGCCCAATCGGACTTTTGAGCGCTTGTGCTAAAATACGCCCTCTCCCATAAATAAGCTCTCCTCAAAAATATTCCAACACAGCAGCAACCATGAGGGGACCACACTTGCTGCCTCCTGCACCTCAAAAATAATAAGACCTCCCAAAAATAAGGCCAAGTGCTTATTTCAGGGGTCAAAAGACAATAAGACCATGTCTTATTTTTGGGAAAACATGGTACCTGATTATAGACAAAGGCTTAAAATCATAAAACCAACAATTAAATGAGTGAAAGTCTTGGATTGAAGAGGAAAAATTAAAACTACAGGCTTGCCTCGACTCTACAGATTGGAATGTTTTTGAAGTTACCTCTGCAGACTTGGATGAACTCACAGATACCGTGACATATGTCAGTTTTTGTGAAGACCTGTGTGTGCCAATCAGAAAACTATGAATAAACAGTAAGAATGAAGAATTTAGTTCACAGCTAAACTCAAGCAGCTATGTTATATCAAAGAGGAAGCCTACAAGAAAGGCGATGTATTAATAAGGGAGATCAGAAAGCAAAAAGAAGCTACTCTGAAAAGCTGAGGAATCAGCTCTCAACAAATGAACCAGCAAATGTGTGGAAAAGATAGATATCACTTACAACAAACCTCCTTTCCATGCTGAAGAAAATTGACAACTGGAAGATGAATGTGTTTTACTGTAGGTTTGAGAGGAAATCAGTTTCAACTATTGCCACCAACTGCATCTCAGATACATCAACACTAAATCCTACAACTGTTTCCATCGGTGTCAGAGGTAGCCTGAGATTTCATGGAAACCATGATTTCCATGGGCCTATCCAAGGACATCCAGGGCCCGATTAGAAATAGCCACACACCTGATTTGATGTTCTTGTTGGAGCAGTGCCTATATTACCTGGAAATGGTGGACTTGTACCAATTGGACAGGTCCCCCTGTCATGATCGGATCATAGTCTGGTGATAATGAGTTTCTCAAGAGTTGTACCCCCAACACACAGAGGGAGGCAGGGCCTATTAGATTGGTCTGCCCCCATTGACTAATGGACCCTGATGAATTCCAGAAGGAACGGGAGGTTATAACTGCAGATCTGCTGCACAGTCCAGCCAAGCTCTTAGTTACTGTTTGGAATAGGAAGGTGAATGAGGCTCTGGATAAGATTACTGATGCAACTTCTGCTCACCTCTCTGCCTTATAAAATTTCTACATAAGTAAATAAAAGCTCTCTGGAACCCCCATGTCTGGTTATCACAGAAAAAGATGTACAAGGTATATTTCACAAACAAAAGCCTGAAAAGCATCAGGCCCAGACAAAGTAACTCCTCCTTGCTTGAAATTTTGTGCTGACCAATTTGTCCCCATCTTCACCAGTATCCTTAATAAATCTCTACAGATATGTTATGTTTCTTTTTGCTTCAAACACTGTACTATAATGCCTTAGAAACCCCCTTCAAGGAGCTGAAGGACTACAGACCAGTTGCTCTGACAGCTGTAGTTATGAAAACCTTTGACAGTCTAGTAGTTGCCCACCAGCAAACCATCATGGACCCATTGTCAAACTCATTGCAATTTGCCCACTGAGCAAATAGATCATCAGATGATGCTGTTAATATGGCACTGCACTGCAGCTTACAACATCTTATATTGCAAAGGTCCTTTTTGTAAACTTCAGCTCAGTATTGAATACCATCATTCCAGATATTCTTCTCACTAAACTGACTCAGTTAGCTGTGTCTGACCACACTTGTAAGTGAATTATAAGCTTTCTAACAGATAGGAAGCACCAGGTGAAGCTAGGGAAAATCTCATCAGATACATATACAATTATCAGAGGTGTCTCCCAGGGCTGTGTACTTTCTCCATTCCTTTTTTCTCTATATACTTATGACTGCATTTCAAAGGATCCATCTGTTAAAGTACTGAAGTTTGCAGATGATACAACAGTGATTGGTCTCAACTGAGACAAAAACAAATCTGCATACAGATGGGAAGTTGAACAACTGGCCCTGTGGTGTAGCTGGAACAATCTAGAACTGAACACATTCAAAACTGAAAACAAAACATGCATTGCCTGCTGGGCCACTTAACTTGGACTTGCCCAGGCAAGTGCCTCTGGTGCAGCAAGCGATGGGATGCACATGCACAGCCAGTGTGAAGAACAGGGCAATGATGGCAGCAGATTGTTCAGTGTGTTCTAGACTTCCAGTAGTTTTGGGCAGCCTCCAGCCAGCTGCCACTGCTGGGAAGCAGCTGGCAAAGAGGTGGCAACTGGGAGGTTTATCACAGTCACACTGATAAAGAAAGCTCGCCTTCCGGAGTCTGGGCCAGCTGCTGCAAGAGAAAGGTAAGCCCAAAGAAAGAGGCAGTCATGGAGGGAGCGGGGCTAGGGCCAGGACCTCTGAAGGAGGGAAAATGGGGTGACATATATGACCAAGAAGAGAGAGCAGGCGGTGAGTGGGCAGCTGCTCTGGGGCAAGTCTGGAACTGGGGAATGGCGCATTCCCTGACCTAGAAGAGGTGGGTCGTGGCTCCAGGGCCTCAGGGAATCGCACATCCCTGGGCCCCAACCCAAGGCAAAGGGTAAGTAGGCAGCATGCTTACCTTTGGTGAGATGAGCAGAGGGAGTGAGGTGGAGGTGACTGGTGAGGCGATTAGCTGGGCCACATGCTGAAGGCAACATATATAGGCCATGGATGGGTTAGGCTAGCAAGCATCAGGGGGCAAGAGAGCATCAAGCGGGTGGGCAGGATGAGCGAGAGTCAAGCAGGTGGGTGGGACAAGTGAGCATCAAGCAGGGCGAGAGGCGACCAGGCGACCGTGGCGGGGCCAGCCAGAGGTTGCTATTGGTTCAGCAAACCAGGTCAAATTTTCCCTACCAGTTTGCCCAAACCAGTGCAAACTATCTGAATACCACCTCTAATGTGGTGACCAAAACTGGATGCAGTATTCTAGGTGTTGTCTTTCTAAGGCTTTATAGAGTGGTATTACTACCTCATGTGATCTTGATTGTTTCCCTCTGTTAATGAAATTTAGGATTGCATGCCCTTTTTTGGCTGCTGCCACACACTATTGCTCATATTTTATAGTAGTATAATCTTTATTGTCATTGTACATGAATACAATGAAATTGGTTGTCCAATTTCCAAAGTGTCCAAAGTGGTTATTTAATTGGTTGTCCACAAAAACTCCAAGATCCCTCTCACAATTACTACTATTAAGGCTGGTTTCACCCAGTCTGTATATATACTTTGGTTTTTCTTGCCTAAGTGTAAGACTTTACTTTTCTCTACATTGAATTTCATTTTGTTAGATAGGGCCCAATGTTTAGGCCTGTCAAGATCCATCTGGATCAATGTAGATGTTATGTAATTAAAGCAGTCATTTAATTCCTAGACTGCAGTACACTATATTATTTATAAAGGTAAAGGTTCTCCTCGCAGTGCTCATCCCCATTACAAAATCGAAGAGCCAGCATTGTCTGAAGATATCTCCATGGTCATATGGCTAGCATGACTAAACATCGAAGGTGCACAGAACATTGTTAACTTCCCACCAAAGGTAGTTCCTATTTTCTACTTACATTTTTACATGCTTTTGAACTGCTAGGACAGAAGCTGGGCAAGTAACGGGAGATCACTTACATGGCACTAGGGATTCGAACCACTGAACTGCTGACCTTTCTGATCGACAGCTCAGCGTCTTAGCCACTACGTCTCTACACTATATATTTACCTGCATGTAAATTTCATACTATTCAATGGAGCTTGTTCACTAATAAGTATGCCTAAATTTGTTACATAAAGAATTGATCCTATTGAAAACCTTATCTTACTGAAATCTATTTTGTTCACAAAAACTTGAAGTTACTTTTTTACAATACAATGTATGATTTTCTATTTTCCCCAAGCTTGATGTTTGATCTCACTTTCTATATTTTTTAAATCTATCTTTGTTCTTTTGTTCTAGATTATCATGCCTAAGTTTAAAAAAATGCATGTTCATATGGATCTGAGATTGTTTTAAATTCTTATATAATTATTTTTTTTTCATCAGCCAGAAACTAACATATCAAATTCTTCTAGTTGACACTATTTTCCAGCTGTAGTATGCAGCAATGTACAATCCATTATTTCAGAATTTACTGCAAGGTTGCTTCAGTACTTTGACTTACTGTTGACACAGTGAGGTTCTGAACTTGTGACCCCAGGCCTTTCTCAAGGGGCAGTCCCCTTTTCTTTGAATGCTTTATTGCTTAATTGCAAAATAGAAAGCTTTTTGTGATTTTTTTTCTGATTGAATCAGCAGCCTTCTATGTTTTTCACTTGATTTATTATAGGTTCAAAATCAGGATCAAAAGTCTTATCCTTTCTCTAAGGAAGAAGACACTTGAGCTGGCAGAAAAATCAATCACCTTTTAATCCAGACCCAAAGTTAAAGAAAATGCATTCAATCTTTTTACCATTTAAAAATTCTTTTTCATAGAATTATAGACTATAAGTGTTAGAAAGGATTCTAGATGTCTTCTAGTCCTCCCCAGCTAGGATAGCCCACTAGTTCCTGAGACCATCAGTTGACTATTGTTCTTATCATTATGGTTTTTTCTGTATCCCCAACCAAATATTGTTTCCTTATAATTTTTTGATCATTTATCATTTTTATTTTATTATGCAAAATGCAAAGAAGAGAAGAAAAAAGTGAAATTAAGGGAAGGAAAGGGAGTGGGGAAAGGGGTGTGTGAAATATAAGGGAAAAGAGAAGAGGTAAGAAAAGGGGGCATTAACTTCCAACTCTTCTTAGCACAGTACAAAATAAACACACTCCAACCTAAACTTTTTGCTTGAACACATTAATGTATAACTAGCCATTCCTGTAGCACCAAATCTTTTTAATCAACAACACCAAGGTCAAAGTTCTTTTTTTTCTTCACAAGCACAAATTCCAGAAGTGATATTGAAATAAGAACATATTTTCCTCTTTGAATAAAATAATCAATTTAACCATTCCTGCTTTATCTTCCTTGTTTCCTTATAATTTTACCACGTTGTTTTCTCTCTTGGAACAAGTCTAACCAATACCCCATCTCTATGATATTTCAGATACATGAAGATATTTCTCTTTGAAATCTTTTCTGTCCTAAATTAAACATATTCAATACATTTCTAACCATTGATTTGTTGTGGCACAGTGGTTAGAATGCAGTACTGCAGCTACTTCTGCTGAAAACTGCCTACCTCCAATTTTGCTGATTGAATCTCACCAGGCTCAAGTTGACTCAGCCTTCCATCCTTCCGAGGTGAATAAAATGATGACTCAGATTGTTGGGGGCAATATGCTGACTCTGTAAACCGCTTAGAGAGGGCTGTAAAAGTACTGTGAAGCGGTATATAAGTCTAAGTGCTATTGCTATTACTATTCTTCTTAAATTTATTCTTCCAAGGTATCATCTTGGTGGATTTTCTTTTTTTAAATTTGTTTTTATTTTAATAGAACAAAAACACAAAAAAAGAATCATCCTTCATTACATCTTGTAGAAAGCGTGTTCATTGGTTACAGATAACTTTTGTGCATTTCTTCCACAGTCATTACTTATAGTTCATATTAGAGTATACACTTTAAGTCAAAAATCTTTGTAGATCTTACTATCAATGTACCACAATTCTCATTTGACTACTATTATTTAAACATGATTTTACCTCAAATTATTCATACTTAAAGACACAACCACATAATGGCATTCATTAGCTATTTCAAAAAAAATCCTCCAATAACATTACACCTTTATAGCTTCTTTTAAGTAAAAGTCAATTAATAAAGTTTCTAAGCCTTCCCCCTCCCCTTTTTTTCCAACTCACTTTGTTGCCTGAAGGGTCTCTCAGATAATCTCATTGCCCACCAGTTGCTACTAAAATTAACTTATCTTTGGTTGTCAGTCTTGCTTCTGAAAAAAATTCTCTTCTTATGTCTATCATTATTAGTATTTTTTTCTTCTGTGTCCTGGAATCTGGGTTAGAGCTCCAACTCATCGAATTCCCTTTTCCATATTCTCTTCTTTCCACTTTCACCCACATTTGTTCCATTAATAAATTCATCTATTGTCTTATATTTATCTTCTATATCTTCATTCTCCCCTTTACTTTTTGGGGCTCCAACCTCATCATCTTTTGCTGTGAGGAAGACTAGTCTTTCCAACTTCTTCTCAATTCTCCCATATCCTTCCAATAGATTTTGAATTCCAGCCAAGATATTTTGGAATTTTAAGGTTTCTAAGTATTGATCCATGTTTCCAAAACAGAAGAGAGAAAGAAAAAAAAAACTAATAGTGACTGCCACTCTAGCCTTCCAGGCCTGTCTTGTTTTTATTTAGGCCATGTCATTGCAATAATTAAGCAAATTACCATGTGACCTCACTTGATTTTACAACAGATGTGTAGAGGTTGTTAAGTGAAACCTATGGTCATTAAGTAAACATTGCAGTTGTTAAGCAAATGAGAGGTTTCATTAAGTGAAACCTCGAAAGTAAATTGCCAGTTTCTAGCAAATAACATAGCAAATTGTTTTCACATGACCATGGAACTTCAAACAGCCATGAATACAGATTGATTGCCAAGGACCCAAAATCAATCATATGACCATGGTGGTGGCCATTAACACTTCAAAATATGTTGCAAGTAGCTCTAGGGCAGAGGTGAGTTGCTCCTGGTTTGGCCTGGATCAGCCGAACCAGTAGTAGCAGTGGTCACCCACTTGCCCAGATGCTTCTGTACATGTGTGTGTGAGAGAGAAAGAGCATGCAAGCAAACCAGTAGTAAAAAATTTGGGGATTTTTTAGGGAGATCTGCAGTAACTTTGAATGGTCACTGAAGGTTGTAAGTTGAGAACTACATGTATGCAGCAAAGTCCACATCAGTTTTAATATACACCAGTGAAATATTACACCACTCTCAATTTAAATCATCCCAAAGATTCATACTAAATGATGTATAACAGTCTTTTCATGTTTGTACTCTAGGATCAAGGTATATTTAAATTATGTTTTGCCATATAAATGAATATGGTAATTTTGGAAATCTGCCATGCCTAATTACCTCTCATTATCATTTCTACTTTGACTAATTCTGATATATATATATATATATATATATATATATAGATAGATAGATAGATAGATAGATAGATAGATAGAGATAGAGATAGAGATAGAGATAGAGATAGAGATAGAGATAGACATAGAGAGAGAGAGAGAGAGAGAGAGAGAGACAGAGACAGAGTCAGAGACAGAGACAGAGACAGAGAGACAGAGAGACAGAGACAAAGACAGAGACAGACAGAGACAGAGACAGACAGAGACAGAGACAGAGACAGACAGAGACAGAGAGAGACAGACAGACAGAGACAGAGAGACAGAGAGACAGAGATTTCAAATGGAAGTTATATTAAATAGTAAAAGGATTTGTTTTTAAAGGATAATAATAATCAAGAATGTGCTCAAGCTGATATGTTTATTAGAGAAGAATATTTTGAGTTCTTTATTTAGGATAGGCATCACATTGCTTAATTGCATAATGTTACTACATGCAAACTAGATTCTCAGCATAAGAAGTCTGAAAATGCTAGACACTAATCAAATAAACAACAGTAAGTGGAGAAACCTTTTAATTCTGTTGGTTAAAATTCTGGCACAAAGACAAGTAAATGAGCTACACGGTAATTATCAGCAGCTTTTGTGCCTGGGTTTAGATGCTCAAACTTCATTGAATTAAATCACATAAGTATCACAAGCTCATCTGCTGGCATATTGTATTATTAGGTATTGAAGTTGTTTTACTCAACATCTTTGGGCACCTTTCTATCAGCAAGTGTATCAGCTTGGATAAATTAATAAATGCCTAATGAAATATCATTTTTTACAGCAAAGCAATTCCTTACCTATGACATGTAAAATACCCTTTTTCTACTCAAGTAAAATTGTAATTAATAAAAACAAGGTAAAGACTTGGGGTAATTTGAAGGTAAGTTACATAAAAAAGATAGTCCCTGTCTTCCTCAAAAAGCCTGAGCCATAGAGCCTGTTTTATCTGAAAATGTACAATTACAAGTTTACTATGAGATGAAAATAGATTGTAAAAAAATGTAGTATGAAATTAGGGACCATTAAATGTCAGAGCTGGACAAATACAATCCAAAGATAGAGGAAAAATTACGAGAACACACAAGGAAAATGAATGAGACTTAGCATTTGGGATTCAAATCCTGAAGAAGGAAGGAAGGAAGGAAGGAAGGAAGGAAGGAAGGAAGGAAGGAAGGAAGGAAGGAAGGAAGGAAAAGAACCCAACCACAAAACTCCCTGAACAATGATTTACCCCAACATAATCAGTGTTACAGCATCAAGAAAGCATCAAGTTGAGTTTCTTTAGTCAAAGATGACTAATTCCTACTTGATTTGCAAGTAATCTTCTTGTTCACTACCAATGCATTTGTATTTCTAGTATTATAGAAAAATGCAATTTTAAATATAGTCCTATAGATGGTTATATAGAAAAACAAAGTTGTCTTCCATTCACTGAAGCCACTAAGACATTGTTTCTAAGATAGGTAGATATATCCAGGCCAGACATTTCCCTTTAAACAAATTGAGGAAGCTAAAAGAAAAGTAACTTGCACAATAAATTAGGTATGAAGTTAAAGCTAGAATAGCACAAAAAATCACTCTTTTGAAACCACAGTTTTCTGCTCTATTTTACAAAATGGATGGGCTTTAGAGATAAGAAACAGATGAATAGGAAAAAATGGAATAAGAACCTGAAATGGTGAGGTATATATTTGTAGCCTATCAACCTGCCTATAATTATTATAATTCTATCTTGTGATGATACAGTATCTCAGTAATCGAACAATCACAAGATAGTATTGACAAAAGACAAAACCAAGTGTCAGGTAAAATCATAGTGCAATAATAGCCATGATAGCCAGATCGAAATCTGAACCAGTAATACAATATTAGAACAGAAATCAATGATATAACTATATTTATGATATTTGGACTATTTATCACATTTAAAGAAATTTCTACCTTCCCTCTCACTGTATCAACCTATGAACAAGAATTCTGTTTTTTAAGATTTGAAAATTAAAAAATATTTTTATTATAGTTCATCTGAATTTCTGCAAAAGTTTAAAACAATATGCTAATAATATACACTTTTTAAACAAATTCTCAATACATTTGTTTCATTAGTTTTACAACACATTACATGAGTAATACATTCTGAGAATCACTTATACCTAAAAATCATGATATCAAACCTGAGCTCATTGATAACATGCATTTTAAATCGTCCTTTACTTCTGACTCAAGTTCTGACTCAATCTTCATTTTCTTCTGACCCACATTTTGATTCATGACACTTTTTCTTTCAAAAAGCGTAACTGTATTATGCATTATCCATTATATTATGTAACCATGAATAAATGCTTTGAACATTTCCCAAAGAATCCTAAAGTAAAATATCTCCATTAGGAAAACAAGTCTATATGTTGTTGCTGTTTTTCAACAAATGGATAATGTGTCAGCAATGAAGTATTAATACACAATTTTTCAATAATTTAATATTTTTAATCCAAACTTATTACAGTAATGCTGGTCATAAATTAAAACTGATGTAAAAGGCAAAAAATGTAGACAGATTGACCAGAAGATTTTGAAATTGAAAGGTTTATATGAATTGATAGAAAACTAGAACAAACACTTCTTTTTTTCTCTTTTCCTTAGTCAACAAATAATGGAATATTGGCACTTATATCAGAGTTTAAAATTCTTACATTGTTAATATATTTATATATAATTTAATGTTGGGTAATCTTTCAGATAAACTGAATGACCCTGACAGGCAAAAAAAGCAGTGGGAAGGAAAGTGATTTTTCTTGTGGGAAGCTGACAAGAAATGTCAGAAACCACAATCACATGATTGCAGCTGACTGCAGCTGATCATGGCAGTGCCTCACAACTTTGTCAATACAACTGGTTTGAAGATGCTTTAAATTTCAATCTCTTGGGAGCAATGAGTCCAGGATTTCAGATGCATTATTTTAGTTAGACCATTTAATATACCTTTATTCAAAAAACTTTTTGCACTATTATGCACCATTTCACCCAATTCAAGATTTTAAGCAGACAAACAAATAGGACAGTTTTGACAGTATATGGAAGATAAATTTGCATCAATTATTTTTATTTTTCTATTTCTTATTTCACTTTTTTTTTGCTGTTTCTAAAAAGATAAATAAGTAAAAATTTAAATTGAAGCAATATTACAATCTTCAATTAAACTGAACATTAGTAATATTAGGAAAAAATGAAAAAAATATACAATCCCTATTTTTTAATTTTTTTATAAAACTGTCATCTATTTTCACACATAAATCTTTTCTTTTAAATTGATTTATTTATTAAGCTTGTAAACTGAATGTAGGTAAAATTCTGTGTTCAGTAGATGAAATAGTTTCCTTCCTTTCAGACATTTTACCTGCAATTATCAAATCTATTTCAAGCTTCTCCCACTTTCAAGTGCCAGATACCTCTTAGGTAGTTTTTAACATTTTACTCTTCACCACTACATATCTACTCCTCTCTCCTACAAAGTCTATTTCCTTTCAAAACTAAACAACATTTTATCAATAGAACAATACAATCTGTTTTGTAGGGAATCTTTATGAATTCACTGAAACCTGAAAAGTCAGCATGCTGTTATGACTGAAGGCAGGTTCAGCACAAACAAATATGTGATTACGAACAATTAGGAACAATGTTCTCAATTATAAATTGAGAATGTCCATGAATGAAAATATTTTTATTATGCTTATGGAAATCTAGTTTTGTGAGAAAAAAGTATATGGAAATGGATCAGTGGTGTTAGGCGTGAATGGAAGATGAATATGTAATATCCAAGAGTAAAGTAGATCTACATAATGACTGTCTTGATTTTTCCTCTTACTTTCCCTCCCTCCCTTCTCTCCCTTTCCGTCTCGCTCTGTGTATGTGTGTATGTTTATGCAGATGCATGCATGCTTTCATATATATAAACACACTATACAAATATACAGGATGTGTGTGTACAGACATACAAGGATGCACAAATTACTCCAATAAAATAAATTACTACTAACAGTGCAGCAGTGCAGCAGTCATGAATGCCATTGCATTTATTGTCTCTATATTTATGATGGGGGGGAAAATATTTCCCCATAATCTTGTACTGGCATTTTCTGGCCCCTGAAGTAGAAAACAGATAGCCAGTAATGAATGTAGTTTGTCATTATGTATAAATAGTTTCTCTGACTTCATTGACATTTACATTATGTGATGAAAAACAAGGAGAGAAGCTCTCAGGCAGAGGAGGCTATAAATTTAAGTCAAGTCATTAAAAACTGCATTTCGATTTTAGAGACAATCCATAAAATCTTAACAATGCGATTTCATATGTCAGATGTAGAAGTTTCCCGAAAGAATTATATTCATATTTAGTTTTTTCAGCTAAAACTAAGAATAAAAGTGGCTCATAATTCAATGAAAAGAAGGAGATTAGAAATAAATAGCCAGCCTGCCCTCAGGCTTTCAGAATTTTACTTCCTCCATATGTATGATGACTTAGAAAGCTTCTACCCAGTCATCCAGCAGACTTCAAACGCTGCCGTAAGACAGAAACAGAATGATTTACAGATGTGCCAGACAAATCCACATTCATTTATCCTTTATAAAAGGCTTGAGAAGTTCTCATTAAAGTTCATTTACAAATTTTGGATTACTCTAAGGGCAAAAAACACCTACCCTTAAACAGAAAAATTCTTGAAATGAAAAATGGCCAGGCAGAAAAAGCTCTTCTCATATGCACTTGTTATTCATTTCACTTTGGATCAAACTATATATAGTATATGACCCTGAAAAGCATACAATTGGCACTATGCTTATTACAGGTAGTCCTCAATTTACAACCATTTTTTTAGTGACTTTTCAAAGTTACAAAGATACCTTCCAACTCTATTATTGTGTTAAAAGCACATTCATTCAAGAAGATTTGGGAACCTTGGGTGGTATGGGCTGCTATTGGAAATAATTTTGATTCTATTATATGGAAAACATGTATGTTTGATATTATAAAAGTGCATACATAAATCCTTCCAAATCCATTCCAGTACTTTGAGTAATATGGATAAAAAATTATTGTTTTTATTTAATAATTTAAATAATTTATTTTCTGCAATGAAATACAGAATCCAACTTAGGTTGTTTTCCAAGGTTTTGAATTTCTTAACATTGATTGGAGCCTTACGAATATTCTTATTTTGTGACATGACTTAATGTGATTAAATCAAATTTTTAAGCATAGTGGGTTTAACTGAAAAATGAAAATTGTGAAATTTTAGAGAAATATAAATAGTAGTTTTTAATCTTTGATTTTTTTGCAATATGCATTAACAAAACTCATAATGAAACAATTTAATAATCATTTATTAAATTTATATACTGTAGGCAACCAATTCTTAGCAACATTGGGTGTTTTACAAATTGTTAAAAGCATTTAACACCAAAGAAACAACAAAATCCACACCACAAAACCACAGAATAAAAATGGCAGCTATAACTACAACACACACACAAAAAAGGGTCAAAATGGTAGGACCCTTTGAAACACCAATAGGATAAGAATCATTTGAATCTCAGAGGGAAACCTAATTTCAGAGGGCAGCAAAGAAAGAAACAAAGAAAGCACACTTCCTGTGTGCTGACAAATGACATTTTTGACATGAAGGAGCCTGGAATGATGGAAACATGGAACCTGGAACTCAATATTTCATAAAGGTTACTGTAGATTAGAAAGAATGGAGAATGCTTAGATCTGATCCACAGGGCCACCCTGGAAACAGCAAAGGACTGGCCCGTGGTGCCTCTGCCAGCTAAAATGGAGGTCGGGGAGGAGGGAAGGCATGTGTGGCCCTCCTGATCTCTGTTTTCACTGACAGAGCGCTCAGACCACCACAAACCTCCCTGGCATGAGTGACATCAAGCTGGCCATGCCCACTCTGGCCAGGCCTATCTGCCCCCCCCCCCCCCGAGATCAATCACAACCCTGATGCAGCCCTCAATGAAATGGAATTTCACACCCGTTTTATATGGTCCCAATGAAATTTTAAACAATAGAATGGTGTGTTGCTGCAGCATAGCCTTCTGTTTGTGTTCTGATATTTGGTTATTTTGTGATTAGTCACACAGTATAGCATGACATGTTTGCACAATTTCATCTGATTCAATGATATAAATTTAGGTAAATTTAGGTAACTTCTATTTTTATAAAAACTATCACTAGGCACTTTAAGGAACTTGCTTTATTGCATTCTAAATGCTGACAAAACCTATAGTGATTATTAAAAATAAAATAAAATGAAAATGTATAGCACACACACACACGTTATAGAATCAATTTGGCTGTTACTTAAGAGACCATTTTCAGTTCTGCTTTCATCATAGTGTTCTTTTATATTTTGTTGGTCATTGACCAAATAAATATTATTGATTGATTTGTGTTGTATTGTTTGGTTTTTAATATATAGATGATATATTTGATGTGCCATTTCAAAGCCCAATAAGAAAATAGATAATAAGTAAATCTAAACAGTTCTATAAATATATAACAACAAAAGTGATCTTTTATTCATTTTTAATGCTTCATAACTTCACTGTAATGGTCTGTCTGCATCTCCATTATTGTGTTCTTTTCCCTGCCTGCTGCATAAATTTTTTATTGTACAATTAGCATATCTCCCTCATCATTAATCTGTCATTTTATCCCTTTTCCACAGCACTCATGGCAAGAATGAAGATTGGGGGCATAGATCAATTTATAGAACATAAGAAATGTTTGGAAGATAAAGTAAGGAAAGAGTGCATCAAAAAGATCTCAACAGGAAAAAGAGACATTATTATAAGCTTTTAAGGAAAGTAGATTTCACTCTTTATTCTCTGTTTCCAAAAAATCAACAAACAGTTGAAGATTGATAATTGCAAGCAGAGTAAATTAATATCTGGTAGGAATCAAAAGACACAATTTTGCAAGTAAAAATAAAATGGATATATTTTTAGAGGAAAATATTGGGGACATATCATAGCTGTTCTTCCTGTGCAAATTTCAGCTGTTTGTGCAGACATTATGTCTTTGTTCCATAAATACTGCTAAAAGAGAAACCAAAGGAAGATATTTATCACAATGAGCTATGACTACTATGTAGCACCAAGATGGAGGTGGGTTCCGGCAGGCACTACTGCCAATTTGCTCTTGTGCACGCTTCATGCTCGCTTGATGCACAGTGTAACTAAAATTGTTCTGTGCATGCGCAGAACTGAAAAGCAAGATTGGGACACCCATGGCACCTCCTGGGGGACCAGTTTGGGGACGGGCCTGCTTGTTCCAGCAACCAGGTCACCAAACCACTACCGGTTCAGCCAAACCAGGCTGAACCGGTAGGAACCCACCACTGCACCAAAATAATATTTCACTCAGAGAAGTTTTAAGTTTGTCAAACAAAAAGTGTGACCACTGAGTCAAATGTCTTTTTGTAGTCAATGAAAGCCATGCATAGAGGCATGGTGTACTCGTTGTGCCTTTCAATGACTTGCTGAACAACCTGCTGCTCCTTTATCTGTGCATCATTTAATGTTCTCAATTTTCTTTTTGGTTATTATCTTGGTGAAAAGCTTGTAGATAACTGAAAAAAGGCTTACTGGGCAATAGTTATTTAAATCACCTAGGCCCCTTTCCTGCCTATAAGAATCACTTCAGCATTTTTCCATGCATCAGGTATTTTTTATTCTCAAGGGCAGGACTGTCAAACTCCCAGCCCACAGGCTGGATGAGTCACACACTGGCCACACCCAGGCCCAGTGTAGAAAAGGGAGAAAGTCCCAATATGTCACAAAATGCCATTACAACATGAGTTTCACACCCCTGCTCTAGAGTATCTTGGCTAGTATCTTGTGTAAACTGTGGCTACCAGCTTTCATCATTTCAACCATAACACAGTCATTTCCTGAAGGTTTGCCATTTTTCATTTTTCTTGCTCTCACCTGCATAAATCTTAAAATAAATAAAAATATTTTTATTTGTTGTTTGCATTTTCTTTTATTTTTTATTGAAGTTTTAATAAATTTTACAAATATTTTCCCTTCCCCTTCCCTCCCCCCCAACCCTCCCCCCCAACTTCCCAGAGCAAAATACAGGGTATTTTGCAATCATACACTAACATAAACTAACTAACTATAGCATCCTACCTCCCTCTTATACTTTAACTCCCCTTTTATTAAACTAAATTTAGATAAATTATAACATTCCTTGTTCATTCATAAGCTAATTAAAATTTCTTAGTCCAATATTTATTTTGAATGTAATCAATCCATCTTCTCCATTCCAACTTGTATTTCTCATTTGAATGGTCCCTTAAATATGCTGAGATTTTGGCCATCTCTGCTAAATTTACTACTTTTAACCTTCATTCTTGAATAGTAGGCAATTCTTCCTTCTTCCAGTACTGCACCACCAACAATCTTGCTGCCGTTATTAAGTTCAGAATCAAATTAGTCTCTATAACTGTACAGTCTGTAATTATACCTAGCAAGAACAACTGAGGAATAAACTTTATCCTCTTTTTAAGAATATTTTGAATAATCCACCATATTGTTATCCAAAATGCTTTAACTTTTTTACATTTGTTTGCATTTTCTTGTTTGGGAAACTGTGAACAATACAGTCCTTATTTATTTCCCTGAAATTGATTTTCAAAATTGTTGGCTGTTTGGCAATCTTACTAGAGATGTTAGTTTATTTCAGTGTTGTCACATTTCATCCAATAATCCTTAGATATAGTCACTTTTTTGCTTAAGAAATTGAGTGTAATACTATTAATGTATTAATTTCAAAAACATTCCCCATTTTTTTTCCAGGGGCAGATTTTAATGGAGCTCCAATAAAAAGTACTATATTTTTATGAAGCTCCAATTTTCTTTAATACTTTTTTACACTATCTCTTTTCTAATTTCTTCTACTTCAAGAATTATTATTTTGAAATAAGTAAAATGTTATAAAGTACTTTGTCTTACGCATTATTTTTTAATGACATGTACTGTATCACTCCTCTTATTTTTCTCAAGGCAACAAACCCTGAAGTTAATTTAGCTGAGAGAGAATGACTGGCCCAAAGTCAGTTACTGATTATCCATGACTGATGGTGAACACAAATTGGAACTTCTAATTCCAGTGTTAGGAAGTATTATGTTATGCTACATTGTATCATTGTATCATTTGAAAAAGATATATTAGTTTGGGGAATATAATCAATTTTAAGGATCAAATTTTCTATAAAAGTTATATTTAACAAGTGACATAATTTAAGATGACATTTAATGTTAAGATTAACAAATTATAATTTAATATACACAATTAGGAAACACTTTTGGAAATTAAAATTCCAAGATACTTTGTGCACCATTGTGTCCCACTGTTTTGGCCACTTTCACTAGGAACTAGCCCCAGGGGTGGGGAGGCATGCTCCAAGTCCCTCCCATCAAACAATGCCTTTTTATTGAAGTCTTTACTTGCATGGCTGTGTCTAACCTGTGGAAAAGCATTCCCCCCCCCCCCCGAGAGATCAGATGGTCCTGAACCTCTTGGCATCTCATAAGTTACTGAAAACTGGGCTGTTTCCCAGGCATTTGGGCCAGGAGGTTAGATGAGTTGTGTTGATGATATAGATTCTTCTGGGGTCATTGTTTGAACTAGATTATCATGGGTTATATATTTTTATGATGGTTTTATTTCTGGATGACATACAGAGCCACAGCTATAAATATCTATAAATAACATTAAATAAATAGCAATAGCACATGGACATATACCGCTTCATAGTGCTTTACAGTCCTCTCTAATTGGTTTAAAGAGTTAGAATATTGTTTCCAACGACCTCAGAAGGATGGAAGGCTCAGTCAACCTTCAGCAGGTCAGGATTGAACTGCTGGCATTCAGCAGAATTAGCCAGCAATACTGCATCCTAACCACTGCACCACCACGGCTCGTAAGTAAGTAAGTAAGTAAGTAAGTAAGTAAGTAAGTAAGTAAGTAAGTAAGTAAGTAAATCTTTAAGGCTAATATATTCTGTAAACTTTTGGAACTATGTTGATAAGCAAAGCTTCAGTGTTTCTTTTAAATTATTATAATTTTACTCTTTAAACTGCTACCATTTCATATATTAATACTTTCATTGTGATGAAAGAGAAATTATTATTTTGCTTAGGCAACTCCAGAATACTGTCATTTGCAAAGGCATTAAGAAGCTGTTTGCTTATGGGACTATTATTCCACCAATGATTGAGTTATTCTGTATATTCAACTTCTTTCTCATGATGTGTGGAGGTTAAAGACAGAAAAAGCAGAGCAATTCAAATTTCCAGCCCTAAAAGTGAGACAAAGGTAAGAAGGCAGTATCCTTATTTCAGTATGTGAAAGGAAAATGTTGTCAACTTGGCATGATCTTCTTTCTCAGCTGAGAAACCTATCATCTAGTTAATGTGGTTGTTTAGATTTTGCCATTGCTCCAAGACATGCACTTACATAAATTTACATTTAAAACATGTATTTACAAGTGAATACAAAAGCTGACATATTTTTTTTAAACTATGCTTGCTAATGAAATTGAATATGGCAATTAAGTAGAGTCCTGCACATAGACTCCCTACATTTCAATCATTCATTTTGTTGAGTCTTCAGACACATACCCCTGGCATTCACTGCTCAGGCAATTTATTCAATGTAGTTTGACAATGTCAAACACTATGAAAATTATTGGAGAAGCTCCAAATATTTAGCAGTAGAATAGTGAAAGAAATCTGCATATATTTACTATTTGAGTCACAGCACTCTTACATAAAAATAGAAAAGCAAATGGACAATAAATAATCCTTAAAGTAATTTAGGATTTAATAGGCTGTCCAAAAAAATGATACTATGCCTTTGTGTACCTTGTTATTTGATTGTATATCATTATTTTGACATATCGCATTTTTATTGCATTAGCATCACAGAATTTTCCATAGAAGATGTGACTGACAATAAAGATTAATACTGGTCATGTTGAGGTTATTAAGAATATTTCACTTTCTTATTATATATTCCAAAATGGAGAGCAAACAAAACTTGTTGCAAACATTTACACAATTGTCTCATGCATTCATAGGAGCTGTTGCAAAATATTTGACCATAATTTCCTGTATTACATTTACTAGAAATAATCTATATATCTATAAATATGCTAGATTTATAAGCAGCAGCCCGTTTTCATGAATAGGATTATTGTTGATGATAGTGGTAATAATTTTGAACACAATGGTAAGGCTAATGTTATCACATTCTTAAATTTGCAAAGCTAAGAATATTAACACATTAAAACAATATTAAAATAATAACTATAGCATTCCAGGGAACTTAATTTATTTTATTTATTTTTATCTCTTTATTTGATTATTGAAACATGATTTACAAGGGGCTATCCTTGAAGAATATTCACAGACTACAATTGGTTCAGAATGCAGGGGCATGGACAATTTAAGAGGCCCCTAGGTTGTATCACCTCAGATATGTGAGCTGAACTGGATGCTGATCTGCTTCTGGGAATTTGGTGGGATCAGGAAAAGAGGGGAATTCTGGGAGTTGAAGTCCAGACATTTTCAAGTTGCCAAGGTTGAGAAACACTGTATTAAAGCATTAGGCTAGAAACTGGGTGATGGAGTTCTACCTCCACTTTAGGCATCAAGCCAGATGGATGACCTTGGGCGTGAGACTTTCTCTCAGTCCTAAGAAGTAGGCAATGGCCAACCACTTCTGCAAATCTTGTAAGAGTCACTTGATAATGAGATAAGTGGCATATAATTTTAATAAATAAACCTCATTTGCATTATCAGCTGACAAGATGGCATTATCTGCATATGAAAGTTAATGCACCCAATCGGCATTAGAAGAAATATTCCTTAGAGATTTATTCATAAATCCATTAAACAACAAAATAAACATCAGACAGCCTTTTCTGCCTTGGCTCTCACCCTTGGAACATCTTGCCACATGAGGTAAGATTTTCCCTTCTCTTTTAGCTGTCAGGAAAAGCCTTAAAACCTGGTTACACCAGGTAGCATGGCGTCCTGAAGGAGCGTTTGTTAACTGGAGGTGGTTGGTGCATTAAGGGAGACCTTTCCCTTCCAAATCCATGTTTTTAGTTTTTTATTTTATTTTAATCTGTTTTTATATTTATAATTATGAAAAGTTTGTGTTTTATTTTGTTGTGAGTCATTCAGAGTCACCTTGAACCATTAGATGGGTGGCACATAATTTTGAAACAGTGAACATATAGCATTCTCTGCAATTGCTGTGTCTTTTAGGGATTTATGCTGTACCTGTAAAAGAATCCCAGAAAAAGATCCTCTTGCTTTAAGGAATTGCATTTTCCTCTTTAATGTTTTCTAAATTTGAGCTGTGGGACACAGTGGTTCAGTTGCTAAGATGCTGAGCTCATCGATCAGAAAGGACGGCAGTTCAGCGGTTCAAATCCCTGGTGCTGCTTAACAGAGTGAGCTCCCATTACTTGTCCCAGCTTCTGCAACCTAGCAGTTTGAAAGCACGTAAAAATGCAAGTAGAAAAAAGGAACCACCTTTGGTGGGAAGGTAACAGCATTCTGTGCACCTTTGGAGTTGAGTCATGCCGGCCACATGACCACAGAGACATCTTTGGACAGCACTGTTTCTTCTCTTCAGCTTTGAAACGGAGATAAGCACCACCCCCTAGAGTCGGGAATGACTAGCACATATATGCGAGGGGAACCTTTACTTTTACCTTACATTGGAACTCCCATCTCAACTCTCAGCAATACATCATGTCTGCATTCTATTCATTTTAAATTGAATTTGATCATAGTAATCATTAACCTCCCCTTCTTCTGCCTCAGTGGTTTGAACATAAACCTGAATGATTGTCTTGTTAAAAAAATTATTGTTCATGAAGTTAAATAAATATTATTTGGTCACTAGTTGCATTGTAGACAAGTATAGTTCTATCTATACTCCTTCTAACTATAAAATCAACAACACTCTGATTTTCATGTCTGAGTAATAAATAGTGTGATCTTTGACTAACAGTGTCCCATCCCACTCCATCTTAATTTTCTGATACTTAATAGATCAATTTGACAAGAAATTCCTTCTTTCACTGTTTTGAGCTTTTCCATGTTTATGTTCCTTTCATTCCATGTTCTTACTTTAATTCTGCCTTTATAGATTTGGGTTTTTCCTGTATGCATAACTAGACATCCCAAATGGTTTAATCTAACCGCATAATAAATACCATTAGTATTCAGCATCATATTAAGTGTAATATGACTTTAGGGGCTCAACATTTAGCATTATATCAAACATTTTATAATTTGGAATGGTTATGGCAATACAGGAATGGTTTACATTTCCTTCTCCTGCACAGTATGAACTGAGACCTTTATCATTATCACTAAAGAGGTCACCTACTCCAGCATCTTCTTATATTAATTGCTAGTCCATATAGTTTTCTGCTTGCTTGAACTAGACAGCTGGAATAACCTTCATGCCTTGATTGATCTTGCTGGAAAATATATATTCTTGGTATATTCTAATGTTCTTCACTCGTCCTACCTGGAACATCTCCCACCATGATCAAGCAGCACAGTAGGACTTGAGGCTTTTTTTTTTGCACATATATAGTAGTTATCAAAGACATTCTTACAAATTATTCATATGCAACTTGCCTCTTTCAAACTACCATTGAAAAATATTTTCAAAGCATCCAGCTAATTCATTTTATCAGACTATTAATAAGATCCTGCTGACAACCATATTTCAAAAGGACTGTCTTTATAGTAATAAAAGTCCAGCTAATTGGCAGTTCAATTAATTTTCTTTACTCTTTAAAAGTCTAGCGAGAGCTGCTAATGTAATAGTTAAGGGAAAGAACTCTAATAGAGAAAATCACTAGTTCATATCTCACTTTAAACATTAATTCATCAATAGGCTTTGTTAACGTGTTCCATAGTTAGTAGCACTTTTGAGCTAAAGTGGAAATCATTCTTTTCCTGCATTGCCTACAAGTGATACACTTTATTTCATTATTTAAACTATTACTAACCTGCCAGTTTTTCAGATTTCATTTATTTACTAGATATATTAGTCAACTAAAACATAATCTTGATTACATGTACAAGGAAAAAGTTCATCCGTAACACAATTTCATTTCTAAGGCACCAAATCTAATTGTATCAGTTATACTATTTTGTTATCCCAGCTCAGGAGAATACAATCCTGATGAATTACAGCTCCCAACATCCATCACCATGGATATCAGTATTGTATTTCAGGAGTACCTGGATGACTACAAGATCCCCATCTCTGTTTTCATCTAGTGTAGCATATGAAGGACAGAGAGAAAGTTTTATGTGACTAACTTTTTAACTTTTTTTCTCATTAAGCTGGTGGTTTATAAGACTGAAAGTAGAAACTTATCCATGCAAAGCAGTTGCTCTTCTCTTGATTAGAGTGTCTTAACTTATCACATAATAGTTAAAAATATTAATTGCAGGCAAATATGTATATATGCATGTTTCAACAAATATAAATGTCATTTATTTGTTTCCTTAATGCCTTTTACTTGTTAGAATATATTGCACTTAGGTTTATGTTTATATTGATTCTTGTTTCCAGCAATTACACATAGCAGCTTTAACTGGTTATGTAGCGCTTTTACCATATTTCAAACAGGTAACAATCTGCAAATTAAGTTTTATACTTGTGCATTGATTCTTCATGTTATAAATATATATTTATATTTATATATAAATATAAGTTGTAAGACTCAGTTGTAAGACAACAAGTATAGTGGCTGTATTTTCTCCCATAAAAGAAAACTACTGCAAATTACTGAAAATTAAATATTATTTGTAGGTGATGTATCCTAACAATGCATAAATACAAATACAGGTATATTGCATACGACACATGTTCAATTACTAATAACTTTTTGAACACTAAATGTAGTAAATGTGTAATGGAACTCAGAAATGACTAAATGTTGGTTTCTGCTTTGTAAATATCTGGTCGTGGGGCTGTCTGAAAGTAGTGGTCCGAGGCTAAGGGAATAGAAATATTTCAATGCTAAGGAAAGGAAAACAGGCATTACTTGAAAGGTGTACAGGAGGAAAGTCAGAACCATGTTCTTCCTGATTTAGAGTACAATGGTCAGGAATGAACTCATGAAATTATTTCCCTATACGTGCCTCCTATACCAGGGGTTGATTTTCTTGGGCACTTTGCAGTCTCACCCTAATTTATTCGTATGTGAGACAAAGGCCATAGACAGACTAGAAGAGAGATGAAAGGATCCATCAGGGTCAATGTTCAGTTTAGATCTCTAACAAGGAAGATAAAAATGTGTAGTGATGAATAAAAATGAATGCAGTAACAGAAATAAGAAATGGTACGTAAATGACAAGGTCATAAATCTGAGAAAAACATGTAGTTCTGACCCATGAAAGCCTTTGAGTAGGTAGAGACCTCTATCTTTACTTTATTGAGAAGAGGCTTAGCTTTGCAAAAGCCATGTTGATTCCTGTTTTGCAAGGATTATTCTTTATGTTCCATATTTTTCTTTTTATTAATACTTCCTGCCATATTATCTAAAGTAGATATTAACTTGATAGATGTAAATAAAAACCTGAATGTTATCAAACACCTTAGGTGGCAACTGTGGCTATTGAAACTAAATGGAAAATATTATGTGGCCTATTTGTGATCTCTTATGTAGTAAATCGATGAACAGAAGTCTGTCAAAGCAATGTGTTATTGCTTATCAGCACATGGCTATCTGGGGAAAAGGTTACCTATTGATAGGTAACCTCCTGTGTTCGTAGTTATAATAGTGGATTATGTCCAACACAATTAGCAAGATAGCATACAGCATTTATTTTACTGGTAAAGCTGCTAATGTTATGGGATATTCTTTAGCTTGCCAAGTGCAACCAGTTTGGAAGCACACAACAAATAACTTTTCTTTTTTCTAACCCTAGTTAATATTCATTTGCTCTATAGTTTGTATGCTTTACATTCTGGATTTCTTAAAATAAAATGAAACAAAAACTGTTTACCCTAAAATAATAAAGATAAGTATAATATGAAAATATTTTGATATACAGCTATTAAAGCAGTGTTTCTCAACCTTGGCAACTTGAAGATGTCCGGACTTCAACTCCCAGAATGCCCAAGCCAGCGAATGCTGGCTGGGGCATTCTGGGAGTTGAAGTCCAGACATTTTCAAGTTGCCAAGGTTGAGAAACACTGTATTAAAGCATTAGGCTAGAAACTGGGTGATGGAGTTCTACCTCCACTTTAGGCATCAAGCCAGATGGACGACCTTGGGCGTAAGACTTTCTCTCAGTCCTAAGAAGTAGGCAATGGCCAACCACTTCTGCAAATCTTGTAAGAGTCACTTGATAATGAGATAAGTGGCCTATAACTTTAATAAATAAACCTCATTTGGATTATCAGCTGACAAGATGGCATTATGCATATGAAAGTTAATGCACCCAATCAACATTAGAAGAAATATTCCTTAGAGATGTATTCATAAATCCATTAAACAACAAAATAAACATCAGACAGCCAACCAAATTAATGGATATTTAATGCAGAGTTTTGATGTCTTGAAACTGGCAAATGGTTGAATGTGTAATAATAGTGGTCTATCGCCTGGGAACCCCTGATCCTTAATACCTACAATAGCAATTTTCATATGACATGTTAAAGTCTATATTCAAAGGTTATTTGAAGACCAGGATTCTTAGAAAGGATGCTGAGACTGAAGTGCAAGACCTAAGACACATCTTTATCCCTGAACCTTCTCTAAAACTGCCGGTGAAGGGATTGTATTTCTGACTTCTTTGATTTCAGGAAAAGTTTCTCTAAGGGTCACGAAAAGGTGCTGTAGGTGCCATGTCTGTCTGCATTTTGGACTTGTGGTTTACTAAAAGCAATATTCCAGAACACAGTAGCACTAATTGTGAGTATAGAACAATGTTGTTTATTGTAATTAAGTGTCTTTAGATATTATGATATAATTTAAATTTAATGTTCAAATATCACCACTCAATTTGAATCTGAATTTTGAGTGATAAACACTTTTGCCGCTACTCTACTGGAATCAGCTCTAAAATAAAACATTTAATGTTCACTATATAACAGAGTAATTCCTGCATTGTTTCCTTTGAGTTTTGGATAAAGATATCCTAATATACATCAAGCCAAAATCAAAATCAAGCTGAGGCAACTTTAAAATAAATAAACAATATTAAGGGTATAGGATAGCGGTACACAACAGGTGCCTCAAGACAGAGTTTCAGCATGCCTTATGCAATCATGCAAAGAAATATATACAGCAGTCTCTAAGAAAATATTCTCCATTTCCTGAAGTCTAAGTGTAGAAGGTGCTGGATTTTATATTTTATTAGATGCCCTCTCACACATATTTCATCAGATTAGGATAGTAACCCTTTCAAAACTATTAGAAGGCCATCCAGAATACATTGGATTAAAGATGTTCCAATGAACATGGAGTAATAAAATAATATAAAGTGTTTATATTTTACTGAAATAGTCCCCTAGGGGGAGCTATACCACGTGGTAATGGCGGAGAGAAGGAATATGTAAATACTTGAGAGGAGAACAATGAACTGTAAGAGGAGTGGCTATGAATTGAGCGGGAAAAATGTGATTGCTTGATTGGCCAGAAGGATGCCAAGGGCTAATTGGTTAAAAATTGTATTCCCAAATAAGGTAAAAGATAGGGTAATTATTGTCTCTGATTGGTCTGTAACCACCCTCGTCAGGCTAGCTGACCAGGAGTAGGAGGAGTTAGGTAGGGTATAACTGCTGTTTCACTTTCGAATTTGGTGTGGCTCTCCTTTGTGACTCAGGTGAAGTCAGGGTGAGACCCACCAACGCTTTGCAAACCGTTTTCAAATTAGCTCTGATTTTTGGATAATAAAAGGGAACTTTATTCTTCTACCCCGAACCTCGTCTCTAGAATTCTTCTTAAAATTCTACAAACAAATTGGGGGCTCGTATCCGGGATCCAATCTGCGCTGGAACTCTGAGGGATTCTCCTCAGGTGCACCCCTTTTCTTTTTGAAAGGAGAAGAATCACCCAGAGGACTGCGCAGCTCTTGGAAGCCCGTAAAAATTGTGCGATAGACGAGCAGTAGTGGGGGTTGAATAAAGGGAAAGGGGTTGAATAAAGGGAAAGAGGTTGAATAAAGAGGAAGAGATGACTTGGAGATCGACCGGGAAACATCTGTGCACAGAACCCTGAGTGAGTACCTGGTAAAGACACCAGAACAAGACCCCAGGGCGGTCACGGTTAGAGTTGTGTGGTGAGAATCAACAACGGGGGCCGGGAGGAAGTCCTTTTGAGGGGTCTCAGGGGGACCCGCAGGACGGAGTGAGTGAAGGGGATATTGTTGAATGTCCGGGGACGGTGACGTGTGAGTTTGGAAGGGTTGTTGAGAGGGACATAGGAACACATACTCAGGAGAAAGGTTAGCCATCAATCGGGAAGATGGGTGGTGGAAGTTCAATTAAACCAAAAATGAAATGTGTAAAGAAAATGAAAAGGAATCCCAAACTTAAAATCAATCCAAATGGCCCGTTAGGCCAGATATTGGCTGGGTGGGGGGGTCCCCACCCTATAATCGAGAGGTTTTAAGGCTGGGATTAACTAAAGAGAATATGGTAAATTTGTGTTGTTTTATTTGGTGGAAAGATAATAATGTTGAGTGGCCACGAGATGGCGCTGTAAAATTACTCTCAATGCTGTAATCTGTATGATTACGTGAAACAAAAGGGAGGTTTGTAGGGGAAATGAGCTAGCAAACGTGAGGAAAGATTTAACAAGGCAGATGGAGGAAGAGGAACTAATTAGACAGCCTCCTTTGGATTCCACACAAGAAGGAGAACAAATTAAGCAATTCCCTTTAAGGGAAACCCCGAACGGAAATGATCCCAATGGGATTCCGATCATAACATATGTACATGAACCCTTGCGATCGTCCGAAGTACGGGCATTTAAAAAGGAAATGAAAAGTTTTGTTGAAGATCCTCTGACCGCAAGTGACCAGTTGGATGCCTTATTAGGACCTAACGTTTATACCTGGGATGAAATGCAAAATATAATGAGAACTTTGTTTAGCCCAGAGGAAAGAAATTTAATTAGGACAGCTGCAATGGCAATTTGGGAAAGGGAGAATCCGGGAGTACAAGGAAATCAAATCAGAGGGGACATTAAATACCCATTGGTGAGACCAAATTGGAATAATAACGATGCAGAGGGAAGACAGAATATGATGGATTTGAGATCAATAATCATAAAAGGAATGAAAGAAGCTATTCCACAAGCACAAAACATGACCAAAGCAGTAAATATAAATCAAGGAAAAGATGAGGACCCGGCGATAGATTTGCAGCGTCTTAAAGATGGAATGCGGAAATATGCTGGGGTAGATCCAGACAATGCTCTAAATATCCAATTGGTGAAAATCCAGTTTGTTACCAAAGCCTGGCCGGATATTGCTAAGAAGTTACAAAAGAGAGAGAATTGGACCACAGAAGCTATGAAGGTTCTGTTAAGAGAAGCACAAAAGGTTTATATAGACAGGGAGGAGGAGGTAGTGTCCTGAGAACACCCCTCCAGTGTATGTTGAAGAATTTTAAGAAGGCATATAATGGGGATTATGGGGACCCCCCCCCATCAACCCAGGCTAATTTAAAAATATTTTGTGAGTCAGAATGGCCCACTTTTGGTGTAGGATGGCCCCCAGAGGGAACTCTGGATCCTAGGGTTATAAGCTTAGTCCATCAAGTTGTAACAAACTCAGGAACTGGCCACCATCAGGTGAACTGAAGAGAAGTTCTACCTGAGTTTCTTCCCCAAAGCGATTAAGAAGTCCACAGGGACATGTTAGAAAGCTGTTAATAGTTGTCTTTTAAAAGAAAAGTAGAGCTCGAGCCCCACCCAGATGCAAATGATGTGTTAATAAAATATCTATATATCTTGCTCTTTAAAACTATGCCAGCGTTCTGCTGGGAGAGCTAAGAGTTTGGACCTTTAAAACTATGCCAGCGCTCAGCTGGGAGGTCCAATCTAGAACCCTGGCCAAGCAATGTGTGGACAAACATCCCTATACATTGTCTCTATAAATCTTGACCTTTAAAATTATGCCAGCGCTGCTGGGAGATCAAGATAGAAACGGAACATCACAGGGCAGAGACAGGTATTAACGAAATAGTGCTTAAAGAGATAGAACAACGGGTGTAACTTCAAGCAAAAGTAAGAAAGTTAGCAGATAATAAGGTAAAGCCTGACTGAATGGGAAGACCTAGGTAATTGGACTTGATTAATTTGATGTAATGTCTGTTAAAAAAATTCTTAGGTGTGCATCTAATAACATGTAGAATTGAATGGAATTGATGGTGATATGTTTGACCAGTTAGCTAAATAAATAAATAAGCTTGGGCTTGAAGCTGTGGGGGAGGGGAGAGTAGTTAGGATTTAAACTGCTCTCTCTGAGTTTCTCCGCTGCTTGGAGAATGAGCCATAAGTTCTCCAAGGAAAGAAATTTGAAGATTTAAAGTGACAGGACCTCCCCCAGGCCTGAAAGTGTTGTTTCATGGTATGTGTGCATGTGTGTGTGTAATCATTTTCAGACCTGGAGGGAAGTTGAGATTTCTTAAAAATAGAAAATGGAGCTCATTGGCTTATGTACAGCTCCCTGAAATAATTATAATAACTGCTTTGTATGAAAGAAGAATGAAATGGGATATTTTTGTATGTGAAATTAATCTAAACAAGCAGCCTGATTGCAGTGCAAATGTATGTCATGGTAAAAGTTGATATGAATGTACTATAAAGAAACAGTAAGCTGCAAGATTGTTTAATGGTATATGCATGTATGCTTGTGCGCTATCATTTCCAAACCTGAAAGGAGGGTGAGATCCTCTAATAAATAAAATGAAGCTTGGTGGCTTGTGAAAAAGCTTCCCGAAATAATTATAATGATTGGTTGGCATGAGCAAGCATGATTGCAGTATGAATGTATATGTCCCCGAAAGTGATAACTGAAGAGATCCAAAGACCTGTGATCGCCTGCGTGAATCCCCCCCCTCTTTTCCCCCTGAGTCATTCTTTGGAGGAAAATAGGAGAGGTGGGGAGAGAGTGTATGTATGTGTTTGAGTGAACGAAAGCTCCGGTGAGGGAATTGCGCCTATTTAGGGAAGTAGGTGAGTTACTGCAAACATGATTAATCAAAGATAAGTATGGGGACAGGTTGGACAGTAGAGAGTAACGAGAAAGTGATAAAAGAGTGGGAGAGAGGGAGAAAGAAAAAGAGTGAAAGAGACAGAAAGAGACAGAGGACAGAATTGTTGCCTATAGCTTTCTGCCCACCCCCAGCTAATGGGCCATTAAGATGGCCCGGCTAGCTCACTTTACATAATAAAGACTTCTCCTCACTGCAGCTGTAGGGGGAAGGGATATTACTCAACTGACCACAAGGCATCTGAGAACTCATCACAGCCTAGATGAGAGAGAAGAATGGAAAAGAAAGAAAAAGAAAGTGAACAGAAACAAAGAGATAGAGGATGAGAGAAACAGAGAGAGAAGAGAGGAAGAGGAAGTGTTGGGTTTAGAGGAAGACCAGGAATGAGAAGCAGGGGCGGAATAACCAGAGGAGGAATGATAGGAGAGAGAGTAACTTGCTTCCATTGTGGCAAGACAGGACATTTTAAGAGAGAATGTCCTGCTCTGGCCGGGGAGGAGCAAATTAACCGATTGATGGAGGAAGATGAAGATATATATTAGGGAAGTCAGGGGCCCTTCATTAGGAGTTCCCGCCGGGAGCCCTTGATAAATCTGGAGGTGGGAACCCAGGAATATACCTTCTTAGTGGACACCGGAGCATCTCGCACCTCTGTGTGTGTGATGCCAGGGGAAGGTAAAATTGATAATCAGACCAATATATATATATATATATATATATATATATCAAAGTTAGTGGGGTAAAAGGGGAAGCTTTTAATGTGAAGCAGTTAGAACCAGTGAAAATAAGATATGGGAAAAATGAGATCCGGACTCTAAAATTATTGTATGTGCCTGAAGCAGGAATTAACATCATGGGAAGAGATTTGATGTCTGCCTTGGGAATTACAATAAGCTTTAATAAAAGTGAAACAGTTTATGTTCTAACAGAAGAGAAAGAACAAAAGATTGATCCTTTAGTTTGGGTGCAACCAGGAAATAGAGGTGGATTAGAGATAGAGCCTCTAAAAATAAAATTGAAACCCAATAGTGTAGTAGTGATCCAGAAACAGTATAAGAGTGAGAAAATCACAATGGGAGGGGCGCTAATTGTAAGCAGCCCACACCAAGTGAGAACACTGTTGAGACAAAAAGCTGGGAGGTGGTTGACTGATTCAAGGTTGTTGAAATATGAGGGTATGTTGCTGGATCATGCTGACCTAGTTCTAACAACGGACTCGGCATTGAATCCAGCACAGTTCCTCAATAAAACTAATTCATCAGGAGGTGAAGAAATTGAACATTGGTGTAGTGAAATAGTGGATTTAGAAACAAAAATTAGGCCAGATTTACAGGATACCCCTTTGGAAAAGGGAGAAATATGGTACATTGATGGTTCTTCACGAGTGGTGGAGGGGAAAAGGCAAAATGGGTACGCTATAATTCAGGAGGGCACGTGGGCTCTTTTGGAAGGGGGGAGGTTGCCAAACCATTGGTCTGCACAGGCAGCTGAATTATATGCCTTGAAAAGAGCTCTCATATTGGGGGGGGGGAAATCAAATTTAACGATTTACACCGACTCTAAGTACGCCTTTGGAGTGGTGCAAACCTTTGGGAAAATCTGGAAGGAAAGGGGGTATGTGACAAGCCAAGGGAAAGACCTGATCCATCAACAATTAATAGAAGAAGTATTATCAGCCCTTGTATTGCCACATAGAGTTGCAGTGGTGCATTTAAGGGCACATCAAAGAGGGGATGAAATAGAGAAACAGGGAAATAGGCTGGCAGACCAGGAGGCTAAAGGAGCAGGCATGAATGAAGTCATTGAACAGATCAAAGTTATGATTCCCCATGTGTATGAAGTGAAAGAAATACCAATTTTTAATGAGAAGGAGGAGAATAAAATTAAACAAATGGGGGGAAAGAAGGATGAAGAGGGGAAATGGTGGTTACCAGATGGGAGACAAATCCTCAATTACCCCCTAATGAGACAAATCTTTGAGAGATTACATGAGGGGAGCCATTGGGGAACTCAGGCTTTGATTGATGAAGTACTAAAGAAGTATGCAGGAATAAAAGTTTATACTGCCGCGCAACAAGTGCCCCAAAAATGTATAATTTGTCAGAGGGTAAATCAAAACCAATTAAGGGAAAAACAAAGAGGAGGGAGGCCTTTAGCGCTTTATCCTTTTCAAAATATACAAATAGACTTTACTGAAATGCCACAGGTGGGAAGATATAAATATTTGTTGGTTATTATAGATCATTTAACGGGGTGGGTGGAAGCCTACCCATGTTTTGATGAAACTGCTAGAACTGTTGTCAGATTAATCTTAGAGCATATTATACCAAGATATGGAGTGGTTCAGAGAATCGATAGTGATCAGGGAAGACATTTCACGGGGAAGATTACTCAAGGAATTGCTAATATATTGGGAATTAAGTGGGACCTGCATAGCCCGTGGCATCCGCCCTCTAGTGGAAAGGTGGAGAATATGAATGGAAAAATTAAAGTAATGCTGACAAAGTTGTATTTGGAGACAGGAATGAATTGGATGAAAACTTTGCCAATAGCCCTGTTTAGGATAAAAACACAACCCAGGAGGGATGTGGGAGTCTCACCTTATGAAATATTATTTGGAATGCCACTAAGGAATGCTGGGATACGAATGGGGAATTTACCTAGTAAAGACAAAGGGTTGATACAATACTTGCAAATACTGTCCCAGACTTTTGATTCTTTCAGAAAAGCGGGCTATTTAATACAGACTCCTCCATTGAGCTTCAAAGTACATTCCATTGAAGTGGGAGACCAGGTGTGGATAAAGACTTGGAAGGACGATTCCCTAAAGCCAAAGTGGGATGGACCATTCCTGGTGTTGCTGACCACAGACACTGCCATCCGGACGAAAGAAAAAGGCTGGACCCACTACACCAGAGCGAAGAGAGCCAACTTGGAGGAGTCGGAAACATGGAAAGCCCTTCAAAAAGAACCGTTGAAACTGGTGTTATAACCCTAGTGGCGGTTGGGGGAGAATTATGGATTGAACCGCCTAGAAACCTGATGGAACTTGGACACAAATTCGGTGTTATAATGACAAGGAGAGTGAGTGTTTTCCCATGAATTGGATCTTTGAACCCAAAATTTGGTGGTATGAATCTAAGTTACAACCAAACTGGCAACAAGTGGGTCAGGAGGAAAGTTGGATAGTGGTAACACAAAAGAGAGGGGGTAAGTGTCAAACCACTCTATATTTGCAAATAAACCGAGAGACTATAGGAAGATATACTTGTACAATGTGGGAGGAGAAAGACTATTTAAACACAAGCTCTTTAGTGGTCTCCCCAAGTTCTTTCGAATTTCCTCCTATCCCCTCGTGGATGCTGACTGCTTTGGCTATTAGGAGACGCTCCCTGCAGAGAAAGAATAGAGCCGTTGGTATGGTGATCTGTTTGAAAAGTGGGGGACATCGAAAGGGAGAGTTCCAATACTGGAAAACTGCCCAATATGGATGTAATCTGACTCTGGAGGTAACACCAAGGCAAACTCAGAGAGATCCAGCTTGGACTTGTAAAAATCAAAGTAGAGAGTGGATGAGTGGAATCACCCAGATGTGTGAAAATGCAACCAGGGGAGACTCAAGGTGCTATTGGATAGGGAAGGCCTTGTGGTTCAGTGGTTGTGGCACGGAAGGGGAAGGCACTGAGAATCTCCACTTTCTATGTGATAATACTAGGAGTCAGTATTTACAACCAGGAAGGGGTTGTGTAAAGTATTGTGAGAACCTGCTCTGAGTCATCAACCAGCCTATCCCTTAAACCCCCATGGAAAAAGAAAGAACAGAGCATTACTTGCCATAACCCAGGCCTACTCACAAGGTATAATGTGACCCTGTGGGTTGGACTGGGAATTATTAGTGGACAACCTGGGGCAGCATTACTAAAATATCTTAATCATACGGTGGTCACCAAAGAAGAAAAATGGGAGCTTTCATTAGATGTATGTAGAGCAATGGATATGATAGCCTTCCGAAAATGTGGTTCACAAACCTGGACTGGCCTGTTAGATGAAGGAGGGTTCCTAGGGGACATTTTCAGAAACTGGAAGCAAGCCTTATTTATCATTGGTGTAATTTTTATTGGATTAATGTTGTTGCCATGTCTAATCCCGGTAATAAGAAACTTAGTAATCACAACTGTGAAAAGTATTATGCAGGCCCAACAAACAGAGAAAACAATGATGGTACTAAAAGAAATTGGTAACCAAATACACCTGTTGGAAAGTATGGACACTCTACACCCTATGAAAAATACTGAAACTGAGAAAGAAAGATTGAAAGAAATAAAAGAAAATATTAAACAAATCACCAAATAAGAAATGGGGGAATTGGAGTAATAAAATAATATAAAGTGTTTATATTTTACTGAAATAGTCCCCTAGGGGGAGCTATACCACGTGGTAATGGCGTAGAGAAGGAATATGTAAATACTTGAGAGGAGAACAATGAACTGTAAGAGGAGTGGCTATGAATTGAGCGGGAAAAATGTGATTGCTTGATTGGCCAGAAGGATGCCAAGGGCTAATTGGTTAAAAATTGTATTCCCAAATAAGGTAAAAGATAGGGTAATTATTGTCTCTGATTGGTCTGTAACCACCCTCGTCAGGCTAGCTGACCAGGAGTAGGAGGAGTTAGGTAGGGTATAACTGCTGTTTCACTTTCGAATTTGGTGTGGCTCTCCTTTGTGACTCAGGTGAAGTCAGGGTGAGACCCACCAACGCTTTGCAAACCGTTTTCAAATTAGCTCTGATTTTTGGATAATAAAAGGGAACTTTATTCTTCTACCCCGAACCTCGTCTCTAGAATTCTTCTTAAAATTCTACAAACAAACATAATAGACCATAATAAAACATATTTACATATAAGCATACATACTCAAGTTACACTTTGGTAGGGTTCTATCTTTCTAATAGCATATTTTCATTTGATGAACACCAGGCCAATCATTTGATATTTAGTTTTCCATACACGCTGCAATATTTGCTTTTGCAATGTCAAACTTGATTTACTTTGATGCCTAGGAAAGTGGTTGAATATGACTTGCTAAAATTGACCTTTTCTTACAGAATGTGGCATTTAGACTCCAATATTATGATAAAACAGACCACAGTTTCAAATTTATTACTCATCCTGACCTTTGCTTGTAATAGAATATTGTTCTTTATCTTGGGAGAAAAAAAGAACTCAACAACAACAACCACACACACAGACACACACCAGAGGACATGAATATGCTTTTGAAGAATTCTCATACATTTTGGTGAGTCACTCAATAAATTTCACAGTGTATTTGTTTACAAAGAAGAAGCAGATCATAAGATTTTTTAAAAGTTTGGCAATTGTGTATTAGGACTAAAATATTCTAAAGGAAAGTTTGACAACATTAAATTCATTTTATTTTTAGGAAAAAATCCCTCAAATGGCATGTAAAGAATGTTATACTATGCAGGGTGTAGTTTTTCATGCATACATTATGGTTCAAACCAATAATTTGTTCTCAGTATAAAAACTGACTTTACTATATTTTCTTACACAACTCCATATATTTTCCTCATCAAGCTTGTTTCTATTTTAGCTGGAAACAGTTGTTACCTTCAAAGTGATTTAGTTGCTTTGTGTGCTAAAAGGTATCCCCCTCAAATACAAGCTTGATTTTTTTTTTGTATTTATTAAACCATTTGAGTATTTTAGATGTTATTCAATACCTATTTCATTTTTTACCATGCTTCAGAATACCTTCAAGGGGTTTGCCACTGTTAGGTAAGCTCCCCGTTGGGAGAGTGAGTACATTCAGAGAAGCGTTGTGAGAGTGTTGTTGGAGAACACACAAACCAGCATACAGAGACACTACAGTTTAAGTAGGTTTTTACTTTCATGGAAATAGTGGTATCAGAGTCCATAAAACAGTCCAAGTCATACACAGATAAGACAGTCAGTCATCAATGTATTTCAGTTAAGGGATAATCCAAATAACATAGTGCGGTATCATATAATCAGTTCAGAACTCAACATTTGCTAGCAGTTGCAAAACTTACAATAGCTCATGACACTCAGATCATGATCAGCCCAGCATGTAACGAACAGAGAGAACTAACACTCATTCTGGCTCCCTCTTATGGCCGATTGAGGAAAACAGCAACCAATCACATTCTACAGTATGATTTAAAGAAACAGGCATAACATTGCTATATGATTTATATATTGCCAACCCAACTGTTAGAATTATATTCCTAACAAATAAATATTTTAAAATATATCTCAGTTTTAGGCAGAAATATCAAGAGTGAAGAAAAGACCATGCAATAGCATCCAAACTTTGATAAGAACCCATAAAAAAGCTGAACCAGGTAGATAGAGTACAACTCCAACTTGAAAATAAAACATTCAAAAACAATTAAAAATAACTACTTATGTTTATTCCTCTAATTCACCGGGGTTTCTGAGATCTCAGGAGACTTGACAGAGCTGGATAGAAAGCTGAACCCCACTTTGGAAGGACAACCTATATTAAATTTATAGCTTAATACTTCAAGTTAGGTAATCAGTAGAAGCAGAGTGCCAATGCATCAACACAGAAATAGAGGCTCATCTTGAATAAATGGCAGTTGTGGATTGCCATTTTATTTGAAAAGCAATATAAAGAATATTTGATATAAGATGTAATAATACAGGTCAGCTTTGAGTCCATATTTAAAATTTGATTGGTAAATAGACTTCCATTTATATTGGTAGAAGCAGCATTGACCAGGAAATTTCCACAGGGACAAAGAAGAGAAGTTAAAGCTTGTAGCTGACCACATTAAATGCGTTGAGGGTTGAAAAAGTAAATGAGGCTTAGACAATGTTAGCCTTGCTGTTATTTCATTTTCAGCATTGACTTATCAATATATATATATGTACAGCAAAGACCCTGACCACTAATCAATAAAAGAATTAGCAAATAACATTAATGATTCCTCAGAAATCACATCACTTGCGAATAATTTGCCCACCTGGTAGATTTCTCAATGCTGTTAAGTCAACTCTCTTTGAACACCAGCAGAAGGAAAAGAAACATATAATATTACTGAGCACAGATTAATATACTCAGCACAGGAAAGAATATTAATTAAGGAATTCAATTGGTGTGATTGTGAAGTACTTACAAAAACATATGCTCTACCAATTATTCCTCTAAACAATAGAACAATTATACATGAACTGAGAGTAAAACACATTAAGAAGCATATAAAAGCTCAGGAAAAGGGGACAAAAAATCCAGGATAAATATTAAGTGAGCATCTTTGAGGAGAGAATTGCAGAACCAAAGCAAAATCATGTATCCAGTGCTGAGGTTATTATCCTTCCTACTTCTTAGCTGTTGTCCACACCATCCAGAGCTCCTCTATATCACCCAGAGCCCCTCTCTGAGGGAGATGGACAATTAAGAACTATGAATTATAAGCAAACAAGCTTATAAATGAATAAATGAATGAATAAATAAAATATACAGAACAATTTATGCTTGACTAGTCTTGTGTTCTACAGGGAAAAAAATATAATTACAATACCCAAAGAAGTCATTGTAATTATTCATTTTTTTCACAGTGGAGACAGTAAATTGTAGAGCCAAGCTTTCTTTAGGTAGTTTGACCATAAGCAATGAAGAATATTAAGGTTTAAATTTATGATCAACATTTTGAACTATGCTGAGAGCTAATGCAATTCAGCAGATATCTTTCTGCCTTTTCTATTTGTTGTATTGTGTGTTTTTATGCCAAGTTATTGTTAGAACAAACAGTTCACCAATCTGAAAAATTCCATTTGTTAACTGCTAGGTTATGTCTTTTTCCTACTATGCAACACATAAGATAGTTTAATTGCTCTATAAACTTTTAAAGATGTGGAATAAAGAAAAATCTGCAATAAAATTAAATGAGATTTTAAAAGAACAATCCTAAACACTTCTGTCAGTTGATTACTTCATTTTTGTCTTTGTTGGACTGGAAAATAGGGTCAGTATCATAAAACTGCCTTGGCTAACAAATAGTGGAAGTAGCATTTTGTTAAGTTTATAAACTTTACACATATATACACACACAGGCATACATGCAGTACACAAAGATCTACAGCTATTTGATCAATGCAAAGAACAATAAACTAACCAATGCATGATTCGTTTCTATATTATATTAAATCAGACAAGAATGCAACTATACATATAACAGTAATTTTATTTTCCCCATTTCTCCTTTTTGAGAAATGTTAATAATGTAAAGGTAAATGTTAAGAATAATGTAAAGAATGCCCATAGAATACTGCTACTTTTTAGCTAATAAATGGTTATTTTTAACTAATAAACTGCTGTGCTTATTGTTATGGTATTTCAGATAATCTCATGATTTATCAGAAAACTCAACTGGAATATAAAAGATATAAAATAGTTCTTAAGGACATACTTCTAAATAAGGTTGCAGTACATTTGTGGGAACTTATTTAAACTGAACAATAGCAATAGCGATAGCACTTATGACTTATATACCACTTTACAGTGCTTTACAGCCTTCTAAAATAATTTATTTGAGAAACATTGATTTTAATGCCATTGAGTTTCCAGATGATTTTAGAATAAACACCAATGGGGAAAATCCTAAAAAGTATGGAAGAGAAGGTAATTTGGGAGATTTTCATGGAGCTTCTTGTTCTGTTTAGTAGTGTTTTCACACTGAGATTCCTAAAGAATGTCTTTATGACATCTCCAGTGTTATTTGTTCTTATTTCTAAATACACTGAGCACACAAATGCAAATAACAATTGTTATTATTTACCTTCTAAACAAAAAGCCACACTCAATTTATGTTTACTTATCCAGTAAACATTTTATCCAGTTCAAAATGCAGCTATCCAGCCTAGGTTTGAGTTGCAGAAAAATTAAATCAGGATACATTGCATGATAGCTTGTTCTGTGCTTATGGCTCCAAAACACTATAGTTCCCACACACTTTTTAATATTTATAACAGTCCCATTTTGGAAGCTTTCCCCATCTACTGGCACTTTTTCACTATAGGTAGTCTTCAACTTACGACCACAATTTGGACCAGAATCTGGATTGTTGAGTGAAGCAATCATTAAGTAGGAAGCCCTCATGACTGCTTTGCTCAATGATCAATGCCAGCATTTCCAGATGAGGATGTTAAGTAATCTCTCCGTTTGTTAAGTGGATGGAATGAAAGTGCTTCCTGCCAAGTTCAAATTGCCTCTGTGTGCAGAAGGGAACTGCTATGGTGAACTATAAGAACAGAACTATTCATGATCTGAGCTACATTTCTCTACCCCACAGGAGGAATTCATCTGCCCTCTGTGCATGATGGAGAATTGCTCTTGCAGGCTGCAGGAATGCATCTCAGATCCCAAAGGGTGGGTGGGGGGAGATCTGAGCTCTGTTTCTACAGCCCTTCAAAGGAGTTCCCCTCATGCTGATATTCATGCCCAAGGCTTGACCTGTGGATAAAAAGTATAGGCATCAACATTACTTGGGACTATGAAATTCCATCATATACAGGTTAAAATAATTCCATGAAATGGGGTCTTTCTAAATTTAGAGGGTTTTTTTTTCAAGAAAAAAATGATTGCTCTCTATGCGCATATCCACTGTATGGTCAAGAATGTCATTTCACAAATGGATGCATCTTGTGTTGATATATTATACTCTGGAATTATCAATTGAGAACATGGGTTGGTGGGCTTTAGTACTGACTACTCTCACATTAACAGTGCAGTATAACAGAATAAGAGAATTGGAAGGGAATTTAGATGTCTTCTAGTCCAACTCCCTGCTCAAGCAGGAGACCCTATATCATTCCAGATAAGTGGCTGTCAAGTATGGAATGTTTTCCTGTGAACTGGAGGATGAGAGAGTTATCCCCTTTCTACAAAAACATACCTACATGTTTTGACCCCCTCCTCTGTCCAGTAACGAAAGCCAAGACACGCTTAATGAGAATGTCCTTTAATAACAAGACCAGACTCTCGGTGGCTGAAAACCAAATACATAAACAGATAAGGACTTTGGCAGCAAGTCCAACAAACCTTGGAAGCAATGCAAACAAATTCTGGCAGCAATCCAGCCTGCCAAGTTCGTTTCTCTTTAGTCCAAGTGTTGACTTCTGCAAGAAGGGTGTGGCACAAGCAGTCTTTTTTAGAGTTTGGAGAGGAGCTTAATGACCATCAGCTGAGTGTAATTACCTCCTGTAATTATGTAGTTGTTCTTGACGCCGAGTAGCCCTTCGACGGCGTGCATCCCAGAACAACTCACTGTTGGTTTCTGGATCACTCTCTCTAGTCTCCTCCACACTGATCCAAGGCTCAGGTGCCACCTAGTGGCCAACCTGTCTCTCTGCGCCCGGCTCTGAGTCGGAACCCTGTCCAGGGTCCTCCATATCCTCCAGGGCCGACTCATAGGGCCCCTCGCTGTCGGAGTCTGGTGGCAGCTCCAACAGCTCCTGCCGGGCCACAACATCTACATATATATTAAATCATCCTATTCAAAGAAGACACTGTGTTCACGGTTCATTTGTGGCTATGGGGGTGGTTATGTAATCTGCAAAATCAGAGTTTAGCACACTGGGTGCACTGAAAGTCCATTGTTTTGTAATTGTGGGTGTTATTCTGTAAAGCTGCCCATAGCTTTCTATCAGATTTTGATAGCATCTGTCTTCAAATCTGGATGTTACAATAGCATAGACATTCTTTCATTCACAGCATCTTTGTAGATGCTTGCATAGTCAAAGTGATTATCAATTTTGATGACATGTCTGATCTTATTTGGACTCTGGTAATCAGGGACATAATGTTGATGTACTCTGATGATCCCAAACATCCAAAAGGAACAGATGAAAAAAGAAATTTGAGTCCAAGGCAGAAATGTAATTCGACATACTTTCTCAAATTTAAGACCTTCTATAGTTGTCACAAAGATAAACCAAGTATATTCAGACCTGCAAAATTCTATTACTTAAATCTTATAATAAAAGTAGTTTAAATATTCACAACTCTGGTCTATTTCAAAAGGGTGATGGAAGGATATCATAAAGTCAGTGACCCTTAATTAAGGATCCAGAAACCATGCCAATATAATTTTGTGCTATGATTAGTGAAATTAACTTGAGTGATTTATTTCATACCATAGACCAGCTGTAAGGATTTGTCATTGCTGTTTAATGTAAAATATTATCCTGGGTAGTAAAATAAAATATAAACATTAGAAAATTAAACACATTCAAGCACTTAGCACAACACATTGCAGAACTTCAATAATATTTAGTTAGAAATAAACATCAAAATAGGAAAAATAGGGCTGCAAGTATGCCCCTGTTTTTTTATCTATAGAATATTGAAGTAAACTCAGTTCAATACACAAAGTATAAAATTTCTAGAATTTGGAGACAGCATCATTATATTTTTGCCTTCCAGCGTTTGCAAGTTAAATGTAACATAAAAGATGTTTGTGCTGTCTTCCAGATGTCAGTAGTGACCTTGAAGAAAACATTTAGAAAAATATGCAAAACGTCCCTGCATCTTTTGTAGGTTGTAAAAGAATGACACCACAGGAGATCATCAATATTCAATAGAGTAAGAGGATAAAGCAACTATGTAAGAAAAACACTAGCAGGATTTTGTTCTGATTTCTGGTGGTTAAAAGTGAGAGAAAACACAAGGATGTAATCATTTTCTTGAAAGGCAGCAATCACTACTGTATATTTAGCTGCAATACTCTTTTAAGCATATGATTGTTTATTCAGATATTCATAAGAACTTTGTTTTCTTCATCAGTTGTATACCAATAGAAAATCAGTTAAATGCAGTATGCTATGAAAAAGGAGACAAAAGTAAAGGAAAAACAGTGCAGGTATTTCCATTTCTACTAGATAATTAAAATATGACCTATATTTTTAAATTAATTCATAATTTAAAATGATAAAGCCACCTGAATCTTTGCAGTGTACAGATTAAAAACAGATACAATATCTAAACTGTAGCAGTAAATATGACCCAGGTACAGCCATATCCTAACTAAAGCAGATATAATATACCAAATGGGCATACTCTGATCTTTCCCATGACTTGTGTGTGTGTGGGGGGGGGGGGAGGTTTTAGAAGTCAATGTGGGATTGGGGCAGTCTGAATCTGTATGAAGGCTGCAGTAGAAAAGGCACACTTTCTAACAGGCAGAAATAATGAGATGGAGGTGATTGTCAGAGAGCCAGGGCTTTATACAACATCTTTTGTTAAATTTGAAACTCACATAAGCACACTTAGATGTGCCTATAACTACTAGCACAAGTGTGATTTGGCCAGCTGTAGCTTCCAACTCAGCTTCAAGGCAGTCCCATATAGAGCACACTACTATAATCCGCATGTGAGAAGATAAGACATAACTGATTACAGGAAGGAATTCTTGGTTGTGAATTAGTGCAAATCCTCTACCAGATTAATCACTGAAAACTTTTTTGGCCACAAGTACTTTCTGACAGAAGCTATGTATTCAAGAGGTTGTCCAAATTCTGCATCACGTCTGTAGGAGGAAATGCTAATTCCAACATTTATATAGGCTTTTCAGATTTTAAAAGTTTAAGGAATTTCAAACACAGTCCTTAGGGACACATTTATTTTTGTTTGAAGTGTCCCTGTCCTGAAAATGAAGCAATATTTTGAATCCAGAAGAACTTACCAATTGCTTTCTAGTCATAAGTATTTCCTTTGGGATAAGTTGGTTGAGAAGATGGTATCTGTAGCTCATGTTCTTCAAAGAGACTGATTATTTTGATTTCTATCAATCTGGACTAGTTTTGGGACAGGTTCAGCTAGAAAGGCCCACATTCATTATCTCAACTGCTTGATCAGTATTAACTCCTGGATCATGTCTATAATTAGATTAGTAATTTATTATAGTGGTTTTATTCTGTGATGGTTTTAGTGTGTGATATTGGGTGACTACGCCTTCACACTTTGGCAGCTTGGTAGTTCAGTACCATAAAACATTGTCTTCTGTTTTTTGCTAATATTTAGATGATTGCTGAGGGTGGTTATCAGATATTTTGAGACTGTCATTAATATTCTGATGGCATTCAGATCAAATACAATAAGACTGTTAATTAGTGTCTTTAATGTCATGATATAGTGATAAGGGCAACAAAGCAATTCAGAAGTTACAGGTTCATACCTTTGGGCTGTTCTTAGACTTATAATTAAACCCAAGTGGTTTTAATTGCTAGGATGCCTATTGCCAGTAAGTTAGTTCTTACTACTGTCATTGATCATGGTTTTGGAGATTTACGAAGTGAATGAGCAATCCCATATTCTTGATTGCAAGTTCAGTTCCTGAGGGACTTGGGAAAGATGTTGTTGAGTACTCCTCCTGGCTGGTGAACTCCTTTTTTATTTTAATTAGCTACTTGGTTTAGTTATTTTAGCTGAAAGGAAGCCAAGGCCATTTGTCTGTTAGAATTTTAAAAGCCTTTTGGATTACAGAAATGAACTGAACAAATTAAAGATAAGATAACAAATCATTTTAACATGAGTTGCTTAGTGTCTTGCATGGGAAACAGTTATTAACGACTGATAAATGAAACAAAGTATAAATATCACTATTTATCAGTATATCTTGTAGACATTTTAATCTATTTTAGTAGTCTGATTTTAATGTTAGAAAATAGACAAATTGCTCAGGTTTTAATCAGATCGAGCTTAATACCTGTTTGCTATGATATCAAACACTCAGCAGGATAGAAAACTCAATCCAGTACTAGAGACTAAATCATCCAAAAGAAAAAGAGATGTGTCTGTAGGTTTCTTAATTGTTAGACATCACTTCTTGCACCCTGTTTTTGCCAGAAATTTCAGGTGCCTGACCTTAATCTTTTGCTGAAAGAAGCAGCATCTTGAATGAAGAACCTTAATCTAGTGCCAGAAAAGGTAAGAAAATTCAGTCCGTGGATATGTCCATCCACATTAAGTTTCTGCTTGTTGTTACTGATGCAATTTTGAAATCCCCCACTTTTGATTGGAAATATCTTATAACTAAAAAGCAGCTTTCATCCAATCAAAATTTTGATTTATTTAAGAACTGTGAAATCAACATCAGTTGCTCTACTACAAAGCCAGGCAAGGAGCATTCCAAGGAAGAAAAAATAAAACTATAAAGAATGTTGCCTTTCCAAAGCTTGGTACTAAAATAAATTTAAACAAGCTTTTTCATTTACTCTATGATAATAATGACTAACATAAAATAAGCAAATCTGATATTCTAACTGGAAAATGAGGAATAGCACAGCAACGTTTGATCTGGACAGACCTGTGGAAGCATGAATAATTTAATATTTACTTTAATGATTTGGAATAATTTCTAAATTGGGTGAAGGAATTCTAAATTCCTTCACTTAATCATGGAAGATTATGCTTGTCCATTCAAGAATGAATCTCAAATAATATTTAACAGACTTTGTTGAATATTGTAGGTAAAATTTCTTTAAAATAAATTGAGACAAATCTAGAGTCTTGATCTTTGACATGAAATGCTGGTTCTGGATGATAGAGCAGATAATAGATGCTTTTTATATTGTGGCTTAGTGTTCACCATTCTCCGTCTTGGTCAATACACTATTGTTTTACTCTTCTGAAGCTAGAAGCTGCCTTATTTGTGCTTCTGCCTTTTTTCCTGTTCAAATGATAGATACTATCTTCCAATTGTAGTTAGTTTGGGAATATTTTTTGATTTAAAAATATTTATATCTAAAGAAGGGGCTTGATTATTCAGAAACCCATTCCTGGGTAGGATGAATTTATTCAAATATATAGTACAAAGCTGACCTGACTACATTACATTTACCACTCAAATGTAGCTTGACATCAAAATAACTTCTGAGTATTGCAATGAGTGTTATTGCAAGGATGAACTTTTCCTTTTTGATTCATAATTATCTGCCATGATCAAAAAGTAGACCTTTTTGAACAAACATTTATCTTTAGCCAGTCACAATAATATAGATCCATATACCCAGTTTGACTTTAATCCAACTATCTTTGCTTCTCAGTACCACATTAGGTACAACTTATGAATGGATCCACTGTAGAGTAAGTAAGATGATATATGATCTTGAATGATCTTAGTGAGCTGGAACAGTGAAAGTGTTGATGATAGTGATTTTGTATATTTTAACTGTTTAATACTTTGCATTTGGTAGAGCTATGACAAACTGGAGTTAATTTTTTTACTCCATTTTATAAAAAATAACTTGCTGTGTTTTTTAACCATTTAAACCAGACATTTATTCTAGGTTTTTAAAAAAATAAAATCTTGCTTTAGAAATAACTAGCTCAGAACAATGTGCTACTGAAACTCCCAGATTGTTTTAATCCTATTAGTAATAGGTGCACTGCATCATTTGCATACTTCTGTGTCGGTAGCTTCAGGAGTGTTGCTCGTACTTATTTTGTCCATTAAGAAAACGAATTACAAATTGCAAATACAAATTAAACATCAGTGAAGTGAAACTGGAACTGTTCTTATTAGGAATATTAGACCCCAAAACAGGCAAAAAATCTCAATACATAATATTATACATACTCACTGCAGCTAGGATTGGTTTTGCACAAAACTGGAAACAAATCAATACACCCACAGATGAAATAATAATTAGAAAGGTACTCGAATGTGCAGAGATGGACAAAATGACCATGGAGTTAAAAGAAAGAAAAGAATCATATATGAAACAGAATGTATAAGTGGCTAGAAAACAGAAGCCAAAACAGGAAATAGAAGTCTTTTTTTTTTGCTTTTTCTAAATTAGTATTGAATTAAAATTAACCAAAGTTACTAATTACTATCAAACTTAAAATATTGACCATAATGTAAATATAATGGTGATATGATCAAATTATTATTGTTACAACTGTGAGTACAACTGTTATTACACTATTACACAGACCCATTAGATCTCACAGGGTTGGCCTCCTCCGGGTGCCATCTACCAGCCAATGCCACCTGGCTATTACCCGGGGGAGGGCCTTCTCTGTGGCAGCTCCGGCCCTCTGGAATGAACTCCCCACAGGGATTCGGACCCTCACCTCTCTCCAGGCCTTCCGAAAAGCTGTCAAAACCTGGTTTTGCTGGCAGGCCTGGGGGTGATGAGTTCCCTCCCCTCTCGACATGTATGGCTGTGCAACTGTTGTCTACTTTTATTATTTGTATTTTGTCTTTTATGTTCCCCTTTTTTCCCCCTTGAATTGTTCGCCGCCCTGAGTCCTCCCAGAGAAGGGCGGCATACAAATAATAAAATACAAATACAAATACAAATACTATTACAGATGTTAAAACCGATAGGAAGGCAATGTAGAATAGAGAACTATAAAAACTAAATATATAAACCAATACAGAAGGCTGTAAAACTACTTTATATTGTTATGTGTGCCCTTTTTTCCTGTATTTTTTTGCGGGTTTTTCTGTTTTTTTTTAAATGTTAAAATGTTTAATAAAAACTTTAAAAAAACAAATTAAACATCAGTGGATGTTTACTCCTCTTTGAGCTAGACTTTTTTTATTTAACTAGAGTTACATACTGTAGCAAACCTCTATTCAGAATTTTCATAGAATACTTTGAGGTCTATTTAATCATTCTCATCCCTAGACAGTGATAGTATAGCTATAATTATTATTGTACAGTTAGGCTTACATTTATAGATGTAGAGCCGAGGTGGCGCAGTGGTTAAATGCAACACTGAGGGTTCTTCAGCTGACTGCAGTTCTGCAGTTCGGCTGTTCAAATCTCACCGGCTCAGGGTTGACTCAGCCTTCCATCCTTCCGAGGTGGGTAAAATGAGGACCTGGATTGTTGTTGGGGGCAATATGCTGACTCTGTAAACCGCTTAGAGAGGGCTGAAAGCCCTATGAAGCGGTATATAAGTCTAACTGCTATTGCTATTGCTAAAATATACAGTCTATAATGGTGCAGAATGTGATTTCCAAATATTTAGCTGTACACATCTTACACTATTGTTAAAACAACTGCATGCATAATTAGCTATTGAACCAAATTCAAAATATGGTTATGGCATATAACTTTGGGATCAGTGCATCTATTTTTAAGATTGTCAGAAGAGGATCTCCTGGCATAATGTATGCATAGAGGAACAGTGTGCTATGTTGCAGTTAAAAATGAGTGAGATTTAGAACAACAAAAGCAGTATGACAATATATTCAATAAATAAATCAGTGTGGTTTATTTCTAAAAATAGAATAAACAACGCTTCTCTGAAATATTATATGCATATATCGTTTGGGACTCATTAAGGTAGCACCAATGTAACTCATTCAAAAATCAGGTCAGCTATAACCTTTCCATCATTTCAAATCCAGGAGAAATATTAGTCATCAAAGAAGCACTAAGCAGTGTTCATAAACTGATATTTAACATTCAGGAATGTAGAATGGTGATTCCTTCCAAGAATTATAGGTAAGTTTTGTTCTGAAATTATTCTCAGTTTACTTTAGTCTCTGCTTGCACATTCCAGATGAATGTAGAAACAGCGTGCCAGCTTGTGAAGTTCAAAGATTTCATTTTTAAAGCATGGAATTGGATATCAACATCTCTGACAGTGGGAACATTGTAGAAGCCTCATTAAAGCAAATAACACAGTGCCTTTAGTACAGCAAGAGCATAAGTCATATCATAGAATTCTTTTCATGAAAATGTGACTTTTCAAGATCAGTCTATGCTGGTACCTGAATGTCAATGTAACAACTGTATAATTCACATCAAAGAAAGGCTATTTTTCTACTTCTGTTATTTTAATGCGATTGCCTAATGAGACCCTATCAAAAGCATAAAGTTACACAGCTAGGATCCAAATACACTCATAAAATACAGCATTTTGAAAGCTCAATGAGCTTCACAGAGTGTATAATTCTAATGTCTGTTGCATTCACACCTTTAGGCACTTTCTTTTTCTCATGATTGCATCCTGTTAGCAGAAATCTGACCCCCAGCAACAAGAAAAGCTCAGGCAAGGCTCCTTAACAGCCCATGAATTGCAGCTTCCTTAGAATTTTGCCTAGCAAGATACATGATTACCAAATTGATTTGTAGAAGAGAAAAAAAATCTGGCAAATTAACAGCAAAAAAAACCCAGAACAACGTCCCATCTGATTTACAGCAAAGGAGAACAAATTGTTTATTTTTATGTATGATGTTCAGCTCTTTTAACACAGGATTACTGGCAACATGACTTCTATTAGTAGTTCAAAGTGTTCCCTCTTCTATGTGTGAGAGGCATTGTGATGAGCAGGCTAAAATTTATTTATTCAAGGTAAAAAAGGTACAGGTTTTCCTCACACATATGTGCTAGTCGTTCTCAACTCTAGGGGGCGGTGCTCATATCTGTTTCAAAGCCGAAGAGCCAGCGCTGTCCAAAGAAATCTCCGTGGTCATGTGGCTGGCATGACTAAATGCTGAAGGTGCACAGAATGCTGTTACCTTCCCACCAAAGGTGGTGCCTATTTTTCTACTTGCATTTTTACATGCTTTTGAACTGCTAGGTTCTGCTAGGCAGAAGCTGGGACAAGTAATGGGAGCTCACTCCATTATGTGGCACTAGGGATTCAAACTGCCAAACTGCTGACCTTTCTGATCGACAAGCTCAGCATCTTAATCACTGAGCCACTGCGTCCCTTTATTATTATTCAAGACCAAGTTTCAAATCATAACACTAAAGAACTTAGAGATGTTCTAAAGAAAAGAATTTTCTAAAGAATTATGAAATCAATAGGAGTTTCACTCAGACATCTTTGGATAAATTTTCAATGCCAGCTTCTCATGGGTATCTATGTAAAAAGTTTTGCTATTAACTTCTGCGTTTGGAATGCAAAATATTCCTAATGTAGTAGAATTTGCAAACCTCTCAACTTTAAATGCATCTTAAGAGAGTTAAAAAGTGCTACTGAAATTCTTAAAATCTGGATTATATCATTCTAACTTTTCAAGAAAGCTTGAATAAGATATGTACTCAAAGGAGATATATACACATAGGCTATATATAAATTATTAGAATTAAACTGTAGGAAAATGAAGATACAAGCCTTTTTGGCAAATATTTTTAAGGAAAGAAATAAGGCAAGATAGAGAAAGACTACCTTTTGCAACATTTGAGACAACATACCCCTTCCCCTAAGAATCAATCATTTTAATTAGAAAAGTTGGAAACTTTAGGTTAAGTCTTCGATTAAACCGCCTGCACTTATGCAGATTTCTATACAAATCACATCTATTCTGACTTCTGGAGTGCAGTCTGTGACAAAATGGACATCATATTTTAGGACAAAATATAAACAAATATTTCAGAAGTAATATATACTATATAAAGTGCATTTTATAGAAATCAACATAAAACATAGAAAGGAAACCTAGTCTCAAAGGAATTGAGCTCCTCCTCTTGTGAAGGTGCTGACAAACCAGGTAATATTTGTTGTAACACAAAAACATCATTAGAGGTACCAAGAATTGAAGCCAGATAGAGAAGACCCATCAAAGGAGAGTGTGCCACCTTCCACCAGAGAAATGCAGGGCGGCCTGTTAATCTCTTCCCCAACTAGTTCATCAGGCAAGACAGGATGGGATGCTGGGAGCTTGGTCAGTTATGGCTTATCAGGAAAGTGGTTTTTTTTTTAAACTGACAAACTAAACCAAGAACATACACATATTGTATGTTTTTCCAGGAGCAATCTGCAACAGGGCAGCCTTTCCAATGAATTAAGTACTGAATGCTTTTGCCTCTTTTCCTAGAGTCTAGGATTTGTTCCACCTTGTATTCTGGTTCTCACTTTACTATGACAGGCAGTGAAGGGGGCACTGGGGTTGTATTGTGCTTGGAGGAGCATCTTTGGAAAGTAATGCTCAGTGAATACTGGATGCACCTTCACTGAAGGGAGACGATAGAGGTGGAAGTCTCCAGCATTAATTTGTCAGAGAAGTTTGAATGATCATACTTGGAAGGTGTTGAAGTGGCTAAGAACTTGGAAGAGAGCCAAACTTTGATTCCTACTGATGTCAAGTAGGAATTAAACCATTCTGCTTTCCCTCTACTGCCTGTTATTTCTTTGCTATATTCTCCCATTAGTGGACTGATTGTTTCTTTAACTTTTTTTCTTATTTTTTTATGTGTTGAAAGAAACTTTTTAAAATTGTTTTTGACATTTGTTGTGAGTCTTACTCTGTTCAAAGCTTTTATAAAGCTTTTTTCAGGATTTCCCATGCTTCTTGAGTTGATTTGCCCTTTAGGGTTTTCATCCACTGATCCTTCCAAAGGTCTCTCTGAGTTTATTAAAATCAGATCTTTTAAAGACTAAGACTTTAAAATCACTGGTTTGATTATGTTCTGTTGCTTGTGTCTGGTTTATATTGAATTCTAATATGACATTGTCATTCTCTGATAAAGTTCCTGCAACTTCAATCCCCTCCATCATTTCTTTTCTGTTGGTAAGAATAAGGTCCATTATAGTTGTCCATGTAGTTGCCATCTCTATCTTTTGAGTGATGGAGTTGTCAGCTAAGTTGGTTAGAAAATAGATTCGTTGCAGAGTTTGTCTCTGAGTTGTCAGTGTAGTTAAAGTCCCCATTATTACTGTGGTGTGTTTCCTACATATTGGTTAGCTGATTAGCATTAAGGTCACCTATTTCTTCTGCTTGGTTAGGTGACCTGTAGTATACACATATGGCAATGTCATTTCCCCCCCCCCTTTTATGTTGATTCATATGCATTCCAGAAGGCTTTTATCCTTTGTTGTGTGCATCTCTGTAGAGAGGAAATGATCTCTAACATACAATGTAACTCCAACTTCTCTTTTGTTAGATCTGTTTCTTCTGAATAGTTTTTATCCTTGTATCAGTACATTTCAGTCATGAGTTTCATCTCACCAGGTTTCTGTAGTGAAAACTGTATTATACTTACTCTTGTGTCTGGGCAAAAGCAATTTGGTTTGTTGCAGAGTGCGTAGATTCTTCTGGTTAGTGTTGACCTCCATAGGAAAGTGTGTGCCTTCTAGGAAAAGTTTTGACTGTTTGAATGCTAATTTAATGGCAAGGAGTTCCTTATTAAAAATATCATTGTGTTCTGGGGCCATCAAGGATCTGGAAAACAAGGCACATGGCAGAAGGCTATTGTCTCACCCCCTCTTTATTGTAAAAGAACAGCCCCAATGGCTGCATCTGAAGAATCTGTTTGGACAATAAATGCCTTTAATGTGTCCAGGTGCTGAAGCAAGGCCTGGCAAGCAAAGCTGCTTTATCTCTTTAAATGCCGATTGATGTGTAGAAGTCCAAACAAACTCTTTTATAAGTCAATTGTAACAGTGATTTGGCTTCATGAGAAAAACCTGGTATAAATTTCCCTATAGAACATAGCAAAGTCTAGGAAGCATTGGACATATTGGGGCTTGCCAGTTTAAGACAGCTTGGACCTTCCAGGGGGTCAATATGTATGCCTTTTGTAGGAATATGGTAATCCAAGAAGTCTAGCTGTTGCAGGTCAAAGGAACATTTTTTTCCGCTTGGCAAAGAGATAGTTATCCCTTGGTTTACAGAAAACTGTGTGCATGTAGCCTGTAGTTTTGTTCTCAGAGTAGATCAAAATGTCATTGAAATAGAGCACCATAAATTTATCGATGTGTTCAAATTTGTTTTATCTGTATCAAAGGAAATTAAGTATTCATGGCCTTCTTTGATTCTAATGAGGTTGTAAGCACTGCAGAGGTCCAGTCTTGTAAAATTGTGTGCTTTCTGCAGCCTATCCACGAGGTCTGGAATTAATGGCAGTGGATAATGGTCTGTTACTATCACTGAGTACAAAGCTTTATAATAATGGACCACTCTCCCACTATTGTTAGATTTACTGTGTTCTTGTTTCTTGGGTTCAAAGAAGGCAGGCGCTGAGGCAGGAGACTAAAGTTCATATGAATCCTTTTGCACATTAGAGTCCAAATATTGTTTCAGAGTTTCAGACATTTGGTGTTGTTTCTTGGCAGGAATCTTGGCACCAGGGACTAGATTTATAGTGCAATCACAGACTGTGTTTGGGGAGGACTGAAGCGTCTTTCTTTCCAAAAACATCAGCAAAATCTGTATATTTACTTGACAGTTTTGGAATCTTTCTATTAGATTTCAGGGGATTTTGGAGGCCAATCACAGAGAGAAAGACATTGATGGATATAAAAAGCAATAGACTGGTCCTTCCACTTAATTGTGGGATCGAGGTAACCAGCACCAGTGGAATATTGATGTCATGTAAAGGGTTAATGTCTCTGGATGTTGATTTATTATCGTGTAAAGGCACTGTGGCATGAGTGATGGGGCCTGCTTTTAAAATTTGGCCGTCAATAGTTATTACTGGCAATAAAGGAGGCCCTCCAGAAGCCAGAAATGGATTGTTTCTGAGCTTCTGTTTCTGAATTTCTGGAGTTGGGGCTGTTTTTCGCTCTCCCCAGCCTCTGGAGGCTTTCCTGAAGCCTGGGGAGGGTGAAAAATCAGCTGGCCAGTGCGCATATGCACGCTGGAGATGACAGCTGGCATGCCACCAAATATGACTCCGCGTGCCACCTATGGCATGCATGCCATTGGTTTGTCATCATGGTTATAGAATGTTTTTCCCTGGGATGTGTGTTTGATCCCCCACTTTCTTAGTATTTCACAAAAATGCTTTTAACTTTTTAATATTTTAATAATATTTATTTTAATAGCAATGATATTGCTATTATTGTGTTTGCTATTTTGTGTTTTGTTCTTACCTACATTACTTATTGTAATATAATTAAAGTATAGTAATAAAGCTGTCCATATTTTAAAATTCACAAACTAGAAAGATATCAGTATGATAAGATTGAATTTGATTGGGTTACATTGATTTGCCCCCAGAATTTTATGCAATTCTGTAAACAATGATTAATATTCCATGTTTTCTGAAATATAGAATTTAAACAGATTGAGATTAAATGTAGTATGCTTGGTGCAGTTATATTTATTAAATAAATCTAATGAAAAAGGGTATGTAAATATGTTTAAGTGTCTAAAAAGTTTATATAGTAGCCAAAACAAGTTGATCTGAAATATGTGATTACAGCAAAGAAAAATCAATAATAGTAAATTTTGCATGCTTACCTCATAATAAGCCTCACTGAGTACAATGCAACCAAATTCTAATTACATTTATACTGAATAGCAATCCATATTAATTGAATATATAATTCAATAAATAGTATATTCAACGAACACAAAGGTTACTCTGAGTTCAAACTCAGGTAAACTCTGTATTCTCCTCTCTATTTTTCATACACACACACAACTGTATATTTGAAAGGCAGTTATTTGATTTTTTTTTAAAAAAAACCCTCTAATTTAGATTTAACAAATAATGTTTGAGTTACTGTATTAATTTATAATGTATTAATTAATAAAACAATCCTATTGGTTTCTGAAAATAATTATCTATCTGGAACAACTACCAAATGCAAAAGTCAACTAAATCTATGCTAAAAGTACATATGTTGGGAAAGGACCAACATATTCCATATTCATAATCTGCAGCATTTGGGGTTTTTTGTATTATCACTGGGGACCAAGGGTGTCATATACCTAGAAGAGATATGAGAGCACATTTTATTCATCTATATACTGTCTCTCCTTCCAACTTGGAAATCTTTGTTTCTAATAATTCATAGATACTAAATTTTATGAAAATACATATTATTTGAAGATTCAAGTATTTTCCTTTAAATACTCTTCTTATTTATCTTTGTTTCAAATTTGAAGTAAATGTTCCATAACAGCAGACACCTTTCCTTGTTCAAGCTGGAGAGGGGAAAGTGCTTATTTAATAATCAGTGAAATGCTAATCAAATAAACATTGGGATTGTATTAAAAATGTACATTATGGTCAATGTTGCAGAAATATAATGATGACCATACTCATTAAGTACAGCTCAAGGCCTTTAAACTTAAAAAGAACCTATATTTAATTAATGCTGGATATTGTATATTGTATCCTAAGCCTCTTAATAGAAATTCCCTTCTGTTATTTCAATTTTTACATTTCTTTTTAAAAGAACATTATCTACAATGGATGTTAAAAGTCCACATATCCTTACTGAAATGCCACGTTTTTGAAATGTAAAAAAAAAAAAAAAACCCAGACCAAAATACATCACTTCAGAATTTTTTTCACCTTTAATATAATATATCAGCTGTACAAATCAATTGAAAAACAAATTGAAATCTAGGAAGAGGATCCAACATCACGACGATACGGATGTGCAGTCTCAATGCTCTGAGACCGCAGCTGATACTTTTGCCACTGGGTGGTCCAATCGGACCTAAACCGTCCTGCAGAGACAGTGAACAGGAAGAATACATCTTGCCGATCTCAGGGACATCACAAAGTCCCTGATCGATCCAAGAGAAGTTCTTCAAGCTGGCGACAAAACATCCAGCCAAGGCTGATGAAGTCGGAGCAGCTCCAAAATGGAAGGATATGGAAAGAGAAAATGTTTCCAGCTGGTGAAGAATTTTTTACCATTTTAAGTTTTTTAAACTTAAAATTAATTTAAATTGGAGAACAGAAGAAATAAGTGGTGGAATTAAGCTTTGAATGGTTTTGGACAGTGGGTTATCTTACTTTTTAAATGTTATGTTCATGGATGGAATTTATGCAAGCCTTTTAAAATGAATAGATTAAGTTTTCTTCTTCTATTTTTTTCTTTTATTATTCTTTGTAACCTATGGACTAAAATTCTCCTCTTTCATTACTGTGGATGTTTTTCTAACTCATTCAAGAATTGGACCTTTTTTAAAACTTGGAATATAAAAAAGAAAGCAAATCACTTATCCAAGTGCCTCTTTGAATCAGGTTTACAGAAAACAAATCACTTATTGAAGTGCCTCTTTGAATCTCGAAACGATGAACCACACACGACGAATGATGAACCACGAACGTTGACTTCTGCAACTAAGGCGTGGCACCATCTGTCTTTTATCTGCAGAAGACGACCCTAATGAGCAACAGCTGCTCATTATTCCTGCATCCCGACGCAACTCACAGCAAGCTGCTGCTGAGTCACAACACATAAGTATGTACACTCTTAAACTTATACTTTGGTGAAGCACCTTTTGATTTTATTACAGCATTCCATTGGGGTAGAAACCTATTGGCTGGCACATCTTTGACCACTCTTCCTTGCAAAAGCACTCCAAATCTATCAGATTGCAAGGGCATCTCCTGTGCACATCCCTTTTCAAGTTATCTCATAGATTTTTCAAGTTCATTCAGGTCACAGCTATGGCTGGGTCATTCCAAAAAAATTATTTTCTTCTAGTGAAACTATTCTCTTTTCAATTTGGAAGTATGCTTTGGCTTATTATGATGAAAGATGAAATTCTTTTTCATCTTCAGCATTTTAGCAGAGGGCTGAAGGTTGTACCAAAATTACAGACATTTGGAACTGCTCATAATTCCGTCTACCTTGACTAAAGCCGCAGTTCCACTGAAGTATCAGTTGCAGCCTAAAGCAAAATGTTGTCACCTTCATGCTTCACTATGGACATGTACTTTTGGTGATCCATGGTGTTTTTGTGTCAAACGTATATCTTGGAATGATGGGTAAAAGCTCAACCTTGGTCTCATCAGATTATAACACAATTTCCCATATGTTTTTGTTATATTTAATGTAGGTTTTTGAAAAATGCAGCTAGGCTTGGATGTTTTTCTTTGTAAGAAAAGGCTTCCATCTTGTCACCCTATCCCACAGCTCAGACATATGAAGAATAGAGGAGATTGTTTTCACACCTAGTATATAATCAGTACTTGCCAGATATTCCTACAGCTCCTTTAATTTGGTCATATGCCTCTTGATAGCCTCTTTTGTTTTTTCATCAATTTTGGAGGGACATCCAGTTCTTGATAATGTCATTCTTGCATATTTATCCACTTGATGATGACTGACTTCATTGTGTTCCATGGTATATCTAAGGCCTTGGAATTTGTTTTGTACCTGTCTCCTGACTGATACCTTTCAACAATGAGACCCCTTTAATGCCTTATAAATTCTTTGCAGACATGGCTTTTGCTATAAGAAGCAACTGAGTAAATATCAGAAAACAGTTACTGGCACAGATGAGCTTTCTATAGGCTTGATCTCTGTAATTGCTGGCAAGGGTGCATTGACTACTATTTAACATCAGTTTGAATGTGATTGGTTAATGCTGAACATCACATCCCTTTTTATAAGAAGTTATGCACACTTATGCAACTATGCTATTGTTCTTTTTTACAATATTATTATTTTTTTCAATTGAATTGTACAGCTTATATGTTATATTAAAGATGAAAACAAATTGTTCTGAAAACCATCCATATTTTATTGTGAAATCAGAATTGAGAATCTTGGCAGTAGTAAAATGCAGTTGCTTTATAACGATGTCCTCATATATGGCCATCATCATATTAATTAGATGTGTTGTAAAATATCATTCAAACATTTTATACTGATTTAGTTTATATCAAATTTTCACTGATTGAATTGATTTTCAGTTATGCTAATTACCTGGGGTTTTTCTTCAAATACTTTTTTCCATTTACCCCCAGATTCAGCTGCTCCAGCACACTCCAGCAAGCATTTGTTCATTCAGCTGCCTTCTCTCTCATTTCCCCATACCAACCTTTTAAAGAAATCTTAGCAATGGGATAAAAAAGAATTGAAAAGAATAAAATCCTATAACAATATTTGATTGAATTAAAGATTGTTAGAAGTAAAAAAGAAGGGACATAAAGTTGGCATAAGGCTGGCTTTGTAAAACATCCATTTCTACATTTTAACAGAACATTCAAGTTCTGTTAACCCTTTATGACTTTTTTTGTTGACAACAAAATTTAAAAGTTGTTGTTTAATGGCTTTGCTTATACCATGTTTTTCTGAAAATAAAACCAGACGGAAAATAAGCTCTTGCATGGTTTTGCAGGATGCTTGTAGTATAAGCTCTACCCAAAAGAAGCCCCAGTTAAGACCATCAACCAGACGGGCACATTTAGTACCGTATTTCCCCAAAATAAGACCTGTCCTAAAATTGAAGAAATGCGTTTTTTGGAGCAAAAATTAATATAAGAGTCAGTCTTATTTTCTGGGAAACATGAGGTAAAAAACAGATATGGGATGTGTTTCATCTATTCACTTTAGAGCAGTGAAAAGTTGCTAAATTAATTTATATTTCTTGTGATGAATGTGGAAAGTAACTTCTTTATATATTTATTTTTCTTCATTGTATTCTTACTTTTCTCTTTTTTTCTTGAACTTTTTACCATTCTTTCTATTCTTGTCTCTTTCTCTAAGTTTAGTTGCCAAACTAAAGTTTCCAAAATAGGTTATAAGGTTATTGAAATATGTAATGATTAAAATCTTCATTTAAAGGTTTGAAATTGGTCATGGCAAACAAGATTAAAAATAAATATTCATTATGCTGCATATTTAAAATTTGGTGCTTTTGAAATCTTTTGTTTATAAAAATGAATGTCTGAATGGAAGAAGAATTAGTTTAGAAATGTGCAAAATTCTTCACATAAAATTTATGAATATTATTTTGACTCTTTCTAATTCTTGAGATATTTAATTTATGAAATAATTCAGTTTCTGGTATCAATGGCTTTTCATTTGGAATTCTAGGTTTCTATCTTATAAAAGAAGCTAAGTGGGTTTTTTTTTTGTTATAAAAAGGTTTTTATTTTCCATTTTTTCATTTTCATACACTCACATATATACTGTACATAGCCGGAGCCATACAACATTAAACAATAATCACAGCAATTCCTCTTGACAACAATACCCCCCAAAATAGCAACCCAATATACCTCTTCCACTCTCCGTACACCTCTTTCTTCCACCCCCCTCCAACTTTCTATCCTCCCTCCATCATCCCCCTCTACCCTACTTCCCCTCCCCCTCTACTACTCCTCTCTCCCGATCCACTCCCTCCCTCCCTTCTCACCCTCCCTCCCATCCTCTCTCCCGCCCTCTCTACCCCTCTTTCTTCTATCCCTCTCCTCCTCCCCTTGGTGCACTTCCACTATATGTCAATGTACTTAACTTATCCTATTTTTACAGAGAAATTAAAGAAAAACAGTATACATGTGAAGTCGCATTACAGTGAAATCTAACCCAACCTAGTATATATCCTTCTCTCCCCCCACTGACTTCCCAGAGCCCGTACACGGTATAAATTTTTACAGTCTAAGATATATTGAGAAAAAAGAAATAAAGAAAAAAAGGGGGGGTTAATAACATCTCTACATTGATCTTAGCTTCTTCTTGCTACGCTAACTTTGAACAGTTTAAATCATCCGTGATCTTAAGCATAGGCTATCTGGAATTTCTTAGTCCCATATTTGTTTTGTATATAGTCAATCCATTTTTTCCAGTCTTGTTTATATCTCTCTCTTTTTTTAAAGTTCTTAAGACTGAAATTCAATTCTTAAACTCCACAAAACAGAAAGTGATCAATTTGACAATATTTTGAATTACGTTAAGATTTACATAAAACCTGATACAACAAGATCTGATAGAACAAAGAAAAGCTATGATATGAAAAACATTTTAATTAAGCTTTCCAATAATAAAATATATATTTTTAAAAATGAAAAACTTGGTATACTGATGTACATTATAGCAAAAATAAAATGAAAAAGAAACTTAGAATTATAACTTGAAGAACTTTCTGAAGAACCTCCAGGGAAAACTTTAGCAAAATCTCCAAAAGAAGAAAAGATTGAAATATCCCCCCACCCCCAACACAACTTCTCCAACAGATGAGATTTAAGAGGACAACAAAGAGACCAGACTTATAAAATATTAAATAAAATATTTCCTTGTGAGACAGAAAGAGAAATTGAGATGCATAGGAAAAAAACAATACACATAAAAGGAAACTCAAGTTCAGGGACTTTGAGAACATCCAATAAATAATACTCTCTAAGGAACTGAAGCCAAAAAAATCATGCTGAAGCTGAATCACTCATTGTATATGCTTCTAAAATCTACCTCTTCCAACAATCAGAAAGAGAACAAAGTAAAAAAAAATGCATTAAACATCTTCCAGACTGAAATGAAAAAATGAAAAAATCTCAGTCCTATATTTTAGAGCTGCTTTCAAGTGTTTTTAAAGGAACTTGCTTTTACTCACAAGGAGGAAGAGTGTAGATGAAGTATTTGCTTCTGCCCTTTCCATTTTCAGATTCTTTGCCTGTCATACATAGAGAATGATTGTGTGCAATAGAAACTTCTTTCCATGAGACTCTCCAAAATGCATACCATGCTGATTTTGCTGGAAGCCCCCCCTCCTTATATCAAAGAGGCGTCATACTGAAGGCAAACATCTACATCTAACAAAAAGTGAGAATTATAACAATGGAAACAAACCAGTGGTGGGTTCCTACCGATTCAGACTGGTTTGGCCGAACTGGTAGTAGCTTGGCAGCCTGGGTCCCTGGAACTGAACTGGTTCTTCCAGTGGCGCAGTAGGTGCCGCCATCTTGTTTTTTGCTTCTGCACATGGGCAGAGCAATTTTAGTTGTACTGCAAATGTGTGCACCCCTGAGCAAACCAGCAATAGTCTCTGCCAGAACCCACCTCTGAAACAAACATAAGACATTTTTATCTCACCCAATCCTCTATGGTGTATTGATGTTCCATACTTTAAGGATGTTGGATAGAGTTGTTAATGAAGGGATAGTTGCATCACCTATTAAATCTTAAAACTTTTCACCGAGGAAGACATTCTGATTCACCAAAATGTTTAATGTATTCCATTTTGTAAAAGTTTATTTTTAACTTGGTTGATTTAAGCTATATTTATTGCTGAATTCTATTTGGAGAACATTAAAAGCTACCAGCTTTTAAGTATTTTATTTATTTATGACACTGGAACAAAAAAGTATTTTGATGATATATCAGAAAGTTAACCTTTTCCCTGTCTACCCATAACAGGTTGTTCCTGAGTTAGGACAACAACTTGAGCAGGGGTAACTGTCACAGTCCTGATTGCTATCATGAACCTGAGACACAAAGGTAGTTAAACAGGAAGCAGCAGGAGTCCAAGGTAAAACATATGGCAGTAGGATAGGGGATGGGGAAGATCCTGGGTGTTGTGACCCACCAGCAGCCAGTGGAGCTGGCAGCAGATTCGGACAGTGAGGAGGTTGGGGAGGAACATGGGCCAGTCCTGAGTCTGGGGAAAGACTCTGATGAGGGCTTTGTGTCGGAGGCAGAGAGGGGGCCAGAGTCGTATACCAATTATCAGCTGTCTTCAGTCATATGTCAGTGAGGCAGATGAACAGCTGAAGCCTGTTCCCAGTGGGCGCATGGGCAGAGTTGCCAGATGAAGGGAACAGCTAAAGAACAGGGGTCAACTTGGGATTAAAGCCACAGGTGGACAATGAACAGAGAAAATAAAAGAGGAGCGAAAGGAGAGTGAAGTTTGCAGGAGACAATTAGCTCGTTTAATTGGTTTGTGGCTTTCCGAGACTCCTTACCAGTTTTGCAGATGTTGGCCTGGCAGCTATCCAAGACAGATAAGGTCTGTGACTATAAATCCTCCCGTGAAAGATTTTGCTGGATGTGAAGAGCAGAATTCACAGTAAATTAATAAACGGGTTTTTTTGCCGGAACAAGGAGTTTGCTTCATGCAGCCTAGGTCAGAACACTGGGAGATCTGACATAGGCTGCAGGGAGAAGGGTGCTATGATATACGTAACATGAGCTCAGGAAGGACAGAGGAAGGAAAACATGGTGCATACAAGCAAAGAGGAAAGGAGGATGCAGTGCATGTGAATGACTTGGTGGGATGGGGGAGGGAGAGACTTACCAAGTAATCTTCCCTGGTGGCTTCTCCATAGATTTTGCTTATGGGAATCTGGAAAGAAAGCTCACAAATAATAATCATATGATCACAGGATGCTTCAACTGCGGACCAAACATCTGAATTTTGTTCGTGTGACTATGGAGTCACTGCAACAGCTAGAACTTTGAGGACCAGTTGTAAGACATTTTGTTCAGTACAGTTGTAACATTGGTCCCTAAATGAAAGAATGTTAAGTGAGTACTATCTGTAGTTTCAAATGTCAGACATTTTTCCATCTAGCACAGTGTTTCTCAACCTTGGCAACTTGAAGATGTCCGGACTTCAACTCCCAGAATTCCCCAGCCAGCATTCGCTGGCTGGAGAATTCTGGGAGTTGAAGTCCGGACATCTTCAAGTTGCCAAGGTTGAGAAACACTGATCTAGCATGTTATATATTTAGCTAAGTGATGAAACCATTAACAACTCGGAATGAGGTTAATACCTATTCAATCAGTGTTTATTCGTGCTGAATTAGCTTTTTTGATGCTTTGGATATAATTGTTCGTTTAAATGTGATTCAATGAAGAATGCTGGTTGTGGTTGTGGAGTCAAGTAATTCAGAGTGAACTGCTGCTGTCATAATTTAAATGCTGGTCTTGTGGGAGAATATCTGCTTCTGTGCTGGATAATGATAGATAACTCAGGGAATACAGGGAATAAATAAAAAATATTTATTAAAAACATATTAACTTTACAAAATCCATTTCTTAAAAATATGTCCATACAGTACCTAATTGCCTTTATGTTAATTAGCACATTTGGTATTATGCATATTAATCTAGAAGGTGTAAACATGTATTTTATATCACCAGTACTATTTGGTTAGTATGTAGTAGAATGATGTTTCATATAATAAAATTATTTTTAAAAATGTATTGGAGAAGAGATTTAAGTATTCTGCATATTATAAGTAGCTGTAAGTTCTCAGAAAACACACACACACACACACACACACACACACACACACACACACACACACACACACGATGTTGGATCTGTGCTTGTAATTGAACTGTTAAGAAGATATATTTGGCTCCACCATGAAGCTGATTTGTGTAACTACAACTAATTTTACACCAAATAATTTTAAACTTACATTTTAAAATATCATTCTCTTCCCAATGTCTTTTTAATATCCGAACTGTGATATATGGTCACTTTTTTATATGAAAGATTTATTTATACAAAATTACTAGAATTCTGTATATTTAATAAAAATCTGAAAAATCATTTAAATATGAATATGCTTTTAACATGTTCCAAAGGTGCTTTTTCAAGAAGTAACTGGACTTTCTGGTTTTTCTTTAAAGACATTATATGCCATGTGTTTACAATAAGGGAGAACAAACCCATCGGGACAAGATCCAGCAGTATATTTGCATTTAAAAGATAAAGGCCACTCTTTTGAAGACAGCAAACTCCACATTATGGACAGAGAGGACCAATGGTTTGACAGAGGGATAAAAGAGGCCATCTATGTCAAAATTGAACAACCCTCTCTCAACGGAGAGGGAAGGATACAACATCATCTACATCCAGTCTACAACACAGTCCTTTCAACAGTTCGAAGAAGGCTCAACACCTGTTTGCACCACTCAGGTGACCCTAATGACACAGATAAATCTCCAGGTGGTCTTAATGACTCCCTAAAAAAATGCAAATGACCAAAAAGTCCAATTGCCTTTTGAAAAAACATCTTTGGGATAACCATGACCTGGATGTCTCAGAATATCCATAGACATGCTTTTAACATGATGATTAAAAACAAATATAGACTTATTGTGTACAGAGACCTTTGTTGCTGTACAAGAATTTAGGCTGCATTCCAATGAACTTTTTTATGCTTTGATCCAAAGGATATATCCAATATTTTCAGGTTTATACTTTTTTTTCAGCACTTCCTCCAAATGTTAGTGAAATGCCAGTAGATGGACATAGTTGTCTATCACAAGGAATGGAAGTATGATCAAAGCAACAGAAACAACAATGTATAAGATTATGGTTCAATTTATTTCATTAAATGTAAGTGTTGTGACACAGCAGGAGCCGTTGGAGCTGCCACCAGACTCCGAGAGCGAGGGGCCCTATGAGTCAGCTCTGGAGGATATGGAGGATCCTGGACAGGGTTCTGACTCCAAGCAGGGCGCAGAGAGGCTGGTTGGCCACCAGGAGGCGCCTAAGCCTTGGACCAGTGGGGAGGAGACAAGGGAGAGTGATCCGGACGCCAATAGTGAGTTGTTCCTGGATGCCCAGCACCAAAAAGCTAATAGGCATCAGGAATAGTTGCGCAAGTACAGGAGGTAATTGCACTCAGCTGGTTGTCATTAGGCTCCTCTCCAGACTATAAAAAGACTGCTTGTGCACACACTCCTCTTGCAGAAGTCAACGCTTTGACTAAAAGTTGGAGAACTTTTGTAACTAGCTTGGCAGGCTGGATTGCTGCCAAGACTTGTCTGAGTTGCTGCCAAGGTCCTTATCCGTTTATAATGCTTGGCTTTCAGCCACCGAGGTTTTGGTTTCTTGCTATTAAAGTACATTCCAGTTAAGCTTGCTCTGCATTCGTTACTGGACAGAGGAGGGGGTCAGAACAGTAAGTCATAGTTGAATCTGTAGAAATATAAAAATAAGTTCATAGTGAGTCATTTAAGAAATAAAGGAGTGAGAACCGGTTGGCATCATGGTGGGAACAATTGGAAATAGTGGGAGTCCATTGAGCTCCATGAAAACTGACAGGTATCTGTTTGCCTGGAGACCCTATGAGGTCAAAGCTGCCCTGAAGGGGTGGTGAAGCCGAGATGGCGCAGTGGTTAGGGTGCAGTACTGCAGGCCACTTCAGCTGACTGTTATCTGCAGTTCAGCAGTTCTAATCTCACCGGCTCAAGGTTGACTCAGCCTTCCATCCTTCCGAGATAGGTGAAATGAGGACCCAGACTGTGGGGGTGATATGCTGACTCTGTAAAACGCTTAGAGAGGGCTGAAAGCCCTATGAAGTAGTATATAAGTCTAACTGCTATTGCTATTGCTATTGCTAAGGAAGGAGAGGTGCTTCATTGACCATGAGGAAACCACAATTTCTTCATTAGGTCTGAAGAAAACTCTCCCAAACAGCAGCAGAGACGGTGGTCATTTTTGACAAGTCAAAAGCTGTGACAACTAGGACAATAAGATTTGTCCTGGTGAGACAATTTCCAACTTTTGTTCTAAAGACATAGCCCAAGTAAAAGAATTAAAAAATAATAATCTCCAAACATTTAACAAAGTGGTGATTGGGTAAGAAAAAGATTAAAGATCCAGATGTGAAAGAAATATCTAATAGAAACTTTAAAATATAGAAAGCATGGAAAAATTTAACAATACTTTGAAAACTGATTATTGGGAGAAATGTTTTTTTTTATTTCTAACCCCCCTCCCTAATGAATTAATAATCAGCTGTTGTTTTTTGCATGCTGTTTAATGGATTTGGAACAGGAGAACCATCTGCTGGAAGAAGAAGATTACTGCAGCATGGGAAAGTGATAATTGTTTAAGAAAACAATTAAAGAAAAGGAGTGAAAGCAAATAACACCTTGAAGGCCACTTGACTTTGATCCTATTTCAGTAGGCGATTTGGATGTTTGAAAATATCTCATGAACTTTTTGAAGATCTTTAACACAAATTGTTGGGTAAATAACTGAATCCTTATTGAAATTGTTTACTGGAAGGTGAATTTGAAAGACTTGAGGGAACTTGGTGGGCCAGTTTGGATTTCGATTACTAATCCTACTTGATAGAACATTCTACAAGGCAAAAGATAGAAGGAAAAAAGAAAGAAGAAAAGATAATCAAGACTTTAAAATTTGGAAAATTGAGAACATGTTGACTGGAAATTGATAAATAGCAATAGCAATAGCAATATAGCAATAGCAGTAGACTTATATACCGCTTCATAGGCCTTTCAGGCCTCTCTAAGCGGTTTACAGAGAGTCAGCATATTGCCCCCAACAATCTGGGTCCTCATTTTACCCACCTCGGAAGGATGGAAGGCTGAGTCAACCCTGAGCCGGTGAGATTTGAACTGCTGACCTGCTGATCTAGCAGTAGCCTGCAGTGCTGCACTTAACCACTGCGCCACCTTGGCTAAAGATTATACATTATCAATTTATAGCTTTTAAGGAATAGAAATTTAGGGTATTTAGGAATAATTCTAGGATTGACTAAATTTTATTAATAATTGACTTCTTTGGAGTTTTTAGATAGTGGGATACTGGAATGTTAGAGGTACATTGAGTAAATTTTAAAATATTAAACTGGTACAAAATGATCCAAAATAATGTTAAATATATTGATGCATAAAATAATCTATTATAATTACAATGAGCATGTTAAGATTAGAAGTTGGAAGACAAAGTTTATGTATATTTAATTGTATTATTATTGTTAACACTGTGTAAAAATATATGATCCAGTGAATACACTGTCCACAAAATACGTTGGTTGCTAAAGGAAAATTATAAATAAAAAATAAAAAAGAAACAAGGGGTTAAAACAAGAAGAGAAAGGCTCAAAAATGAATGGTTGATTAATTGATAGAGATTGTATATAAAAGTGAATAGCCAATAAATTTGAAATTTGAAATTTAATAAAATTTGTATGCTGCCCAATCCCGTAGGACTCTGGGCGGCTTACAGAAACAAGATAAAAAAACATATAAAAATTTAAGAATAAGAATACAGTTATTAAAATTACACACCATCCATACTGTCTAGGTGGGGCTGGACATTAATCAACAGCCCCAGGCCTGCCGGAACATCCAGGTTTTGGTGGCTTTTCGGAAGGCCGGGAGAGTGGTAAGGGTCCGGATCTCTACGGGTAGATTGTTCCACAGAGCCGGCGCAGCTACAGAGAAGGCCCTCCCCCGAGGGGCCGCCAGCCGGCATTGTCTGGCTGACGGCACCCGGAGGAGGCCTAACCTGTGTGATCTTGTTGGTCATAGGGAGGTATGTGGTAGGAGGCGGTCTCTCAGGTAGCCAGGTCCTAAACCATGTAGGGCTTTAAAAGTAATGACTAGCACCTTGAAGTGAGTTTGGAGACCAATAGGGAGCCAGTGCAGCTCGCGGAGGATGGATGTAACATGGGTGTATCTAGGTACACCTAGTATCGCTCGCGCGGCTGCATTCTGGACCAACTGTAGTCTTCGAACACTCTTCAGGGGCAGCCCCATGTAGAGCGCATTACAGTAATCCAGTCGAGGTGACGAGGGCATGAGTGACCATTCAAAGTGCCTCCCATGAATGAAATATGTTGAAATGATTTGGTCAAATAGGGAAAATGAATGAGGATCAAGTCACAAACAAACATGAAAAAAGAGTAATTGAGTATGGGAAAGTTGTGGTTGGATGGAATTGACAGAAATCCAAAAAAAAGAATAAAAGATACAGAGTTGAGAACTGAAAAAACAAATTTGTCACTTCTGCATTATAATTCATTGGCCAAATGTTCTTTTTTACTTGTGCTGCTATTGTTGTTGCTTCTGCTTCTGCTTGTGACAATGAGTATAATAATGTTCTCTGAGCTTGCTAGCTTTCTTGCAGACGTTTCTGTTAGATCAGGTGAATGGAGGAGGCATACTCAGTAGCAACAGCTCTTTATTCAGTGACTGCTATCTACAATACAGCAAAGGTCCTGTACAGCAGCAGCCCTTTTATAGGGCTCCGGTAGAGCCTTCGGCCAATCAGATTTCAATGAGTTCCTGCTGGTAGCAGCCCATCTTGGGGGAAACTACATGGATTCAAGGTACTTAACATATTCAAGTCGTCAGGAAGTTCTTCAGCTGGACAGACGTGGGGGATGTGAGCTCCGAAGAGCTTCACATCAACCGTGTTTGACAAAACTTCTCCAGTGTCCCTTTTTTAGGGGCAGAACCCCCCTGAAAGGTGGGGGGCGAAGAAGGGCAGCATCTTATCAGACCCTGGGGGAAGCAACTGATCCCCCATGGGTTAGAGATTTGCCTATGAATCGGAGTTGGAGTGGCAGTCATTAATATGGCTGACAAGATGCTGTCTTTTTGTCAAGCTAATTGAGCAGGTGGAGACCGGGAGAGATGAGGGCCTGGTAAGAGAATTTTATCTAAACCACAACTATAAATTAAATTTGGAAAAGGCAAAGAAATATTGAGAACATAAATAATACTGATGGTCAGATTGGGACTTTTTTTTTCCTAAAGAAAGGAAGAAAAGAAGGTGGAGGGTTGTAACACACACACCCCTGACCTTTTTTGTTTGAAATGCTTTTGAACAGAACAATAGAAAGCAGAGAAGCAGACAAACTTACTCAATTATAAACGTTAAATTTGGCTTTGGATCTCAACAGAAGCCAATATTTTTACTTTGTTTGAACTCCTTCCAGCTAATATAACCAAAAAAAGGTACGTCCTCTTACAGATGATGGACAATTTAAAACCAACTGCCATAAATCAGAATTTGGAAAAGCAGAGGCAGAGGAAAAAAACTTTTGGCTGATTACAAACTTATTATAAGTGATTTATTTTGAGCAGTGATTGAAGCAAAGAATAAATATCGGACCTGGGTAGTATGAAGGTTTTTTTTTCCTCTTCTCCACTCTCTTCTCTTTTTCCTTTGGAGGATTAAGATATAGAAGATAGCTTCTATTTCGGTCTCAAAGTAGATGGATCTTAAACAGAAGCCAATACTTTTACTTTGTTTGAATCCCTTCCAGCCAATATAACTAAGAAAAAAAGAAGAAGAAAGCATGTTCTCTTATTGATAACTCAACCCTCACTGTGTAGAAATTTTAATTAACTAACTACTACAAATCAGAATTTGGAAAAGTAGAGACAGAGAAAAACTTTTGGCTGACTACAAACTTATTATAAGTGATTTATTTTGAGCAGTGTCTGAAGCAAAGAATAAGTATCGGACCTGGGAATCACAAAAGTTTTTTTTTTCCTTTCTCCTCTCCTCTCTCTACTTTGTTTGCTTGCTGCACAGGACTAAGATGGCGTTAGCTTCTTTTCCAGTTTCAGAGTAAATGGGTTAATTAATATGGACCAGAATTTTGAAATAAGATGTCAGCGTTCCAAATATCATCCAGAATTAAATCAGAGTTCAAGACATAACTTTCATCAAAGTTCCAATTTAATAAGACAGACATGTTGGTATAAACAGTGGAAACCCGAATCTGAAAGGTTGTTGGGTTCCCACCCAGTTGAAAGTTCAAAACCTTGCCCCCACACCCACAAGTCCATCACATGGTCCAATGTTCGTCTGCCACATTGGCATTTCCACCCATCTAGTTCTGGTCAGGTGCAGAGGTGCGGAAAGAAAAGATGACCTTGGGCTTCTAGAAAGGAATGTTTTATTTTGAAAACAAACACATTCTACTCCTTACTATTCCCCCCTCCTGACTCCCCACTAATGAAACAGCATAGAATTTTTTTTTTAGAAAGTGTGGCAGGCCAAAGATTTTAAAAGGAATATGACTGAATGCCTGACAGGCAGCCTCTCCTCAGAAGAACAATGTTTCCTGAAAAGAGAATAACATAAAAGTTAACATAACAAAATTAACCACTTCTTTGCTCCACCCCCACCCCAGGGGGAACCTTTGGCTTATCAGGAAACTTTTTTTTTACTTTTTTATTTTTATTAAACAAACAACGCACACACAAAAAATCATCTTACATAACATCTTGTAGAAAGTGTGTCAATTGGTTATAATTAGCTTTCATGAATCTCTTCCATAGTCATTACTTACATTCATATCAAATGTCAAAGTTCTTAATGAGTCTTACTTTCAACATATCATAGTTCTCATTTGACTGAAATTGTTTTAGTGTCCTTTTGCCTAGAATAATCCATAGTTAAAAACACAACCACCTAATGACATTTCATTAATTATTACAGAGTCATCCAATAGCCTTAAACCTTTATAACATATTCTAAACAAAAATTAGTTGACAAAATTTCTAAGCCCTAAGGATAAGGATAAGGATAAGGGATACAGTGTATGTATGTATGTATGTATGTATGTATGTATGTATGTATGTATGTATGTATGTATATAAATTAACTGTATCCCTTATCCGTATCATTCCATCGTTAGTTGTTATAATTAACAATTAATAACAAAAAATCCTTTACTGTTATATCTATTTTCTTCTCATCAAACCAACATATATGTATACCTTATTGCCCTTATCAATTATTTATTTAACATAACCATCTGTAAGTTACTAAATTACTGCTTACTAATTATAAAACTTATTTAATTTTTTTGTTATCTACTTTCATATATCCAATAACATTACACCTTTATAGCATATTCAAAGTAAGAATTAATTAATTAAATTTCTAAACCTTTTTTCCCCAAATCATTGTTTGAAATTTATATCCAAATTCCTTATATTAAACCAGTACATATATATGTTAACTATAACTTATTATTTCATTATTATTATCATTAATATTTGTTAACAAAATCATTTATTACTTATATCCAACTTCCTCACCTCGAGCCAACATAGAAATATACCTTGTTACCATTATCAACTATTTATTTAAGCAAGCAATCTAAAGAATTACTGAATTCCTACTTACTAATCATCAAACTTAACTATTATTATTTTTTTATTATCAATTTTCATATATCAACCTGTGTCCTTCCAGAAGGCATGTAGTCTTATTTCTTTTGCCATTTGTGGAGTTAATTTTCTATTTATTTCCTTGGTAAAGTTTTTATGGACATCTCTCTGCACCTTGTTGTCTGTTGGATCTCTCAGGTAATCTCAGAGCCCTTTTGCTACTTTAGTTGATTTATCTTTGATTGTCAATCCTGTTTCTGATAAGATTTTTCTCTTTAAAATCATCATTTTTTCTCTTTTTTCTTCTTTTGTGCCTTGAAATTTGGGGTAGAGCTCTGGACCATCCAATTCCCCCCTCCAAACTCCCATTCTTTCGCTTTCAACCACTTTCATTTCAGAAATCAAATCATTAGTTATCTTATCTTTGTGTTCATTTTTCTCTTCAGTTTTTGGAACTCCATCTCCCTCATTTTTTTCTGGTATAAACACTCTCTTCTTGTCAATTCTCCAAGTTACCAATAACTTTTGAATTGCATCCCAAATCTTTTGCAAAGTTAAAGTTTCCTCTTCTGTAAATTGCTCCATGTTCCAAATTGTAAATTACTGCCACTGTAGCTTTAATCTTCACAAGAGAGAGGTTCCCAGTGCTGATAGAGCTCTCAAAAGACAGCTGTGGTAAACAATTTGTGCCCTTGGCTCTTATCATTTTTAGTTACAGAGCTTTGAAGCACGGAAACAGTGAGATCAAAGGAGAAATGGGAACAAAAGCATGGTTTCAGAAAAAAAGCTCTAGCCTGTAGCTTTCGAGCAGCAGAATTAGTATTTTTTCACTTTCTTGCGTTGTCTCAGATTTAGGAGGGGCAAAGTTCTTAAATGGAGTTTAATAGCAAATAATAGATGATTTTTGTAAGAGTAGAGAGGGAGATTTTAGTCCTTAAGTTGAAAAATAAAGCAGGAAGGAGCCAAAGAAGAAAAAACCGGTCTGTTCATTTTAAGCAGAGGGGAGAAAGAGAGAAAAAATTGCGAGGAGCATTTCAATAGTTACAAGAAGAAAAGCATACTACCCAAAACAAAACAATGAAGATCAGTTCCGTCGCTAACTTCTTCTGCTTAAGGATTTAGTTTAGCATAAAAAAGATATTCTTTTGGGCAGTTTTTTTTTCAAAACAGAAAGGATTCACCAGATGATCACACTTTCTCTTTCTGTTTCCTTCCATTCCTTAGCCGTCCCCACTTCATCAGCCTAGGCTGTCTTTTGTCGCCAGCTTGAAGTCCTTCTCTTGTATCAATCAGAGACTTGCATTGTCCCTGATATCAGTAAGAAGTGATCTTCCTGTTCACGATCTCTTCGAGATGGTTTAGGTCCGATTGGACCCCCCAGTGACAAAAGTATCGGCTGCAGTGTCAGAACATCGAGACCGTATGTCCGTACCATAGGGACATTGGCTCCTCCTTCCAGGCTTATTGGGAAACTTCTCACGGAATTCTTTTACTAACTTATCCACTTTTAGGTTCCAGCTTTTCAACCAAGTGACTTCGGACAAAGGGTACCTGTCAGAGCCCTAAAAGTGATACTGCCATTCAATTGGGAGGAAGGGGGCCTCGGAGTTAAATAACTAGCTGTATCTGTAACAACTGAGTTTTACAACTTTACAACTGGTTTCCTGTCACCAGAAAACTGAAGGTCCCAGCACCTCTGAAGGGATGTTTATATGGCTATGTGGGATATCTTACTTTAATGTCTAACTAGAGATAGCCATGGGAACGTGTGTTTTATTCGACTCTCGGGGAAGAAGAGTTAAGGAAACATCTTAACACTTGTATATTGGTCAGAATCTGCATTTGGAAAAAGGGGAGGGGTCATTATCAGTTTAATCCCACTTGTATTGCCTAAAGGGTTTCAGATGCTGCTTTGCCTCTAATAGTTTCCATCCTGCTTGATTAAAGGTTCCTTTTGAAATAATCCATTTCAAGAGTCTTTACTTTCTTAAGTTAGGAGAGAAGCCATTACAGTACCCCTTCCAATGCACTAAATACTGTAAGCGACCCCTATACTGCCTGTAGTCTAAGATTTTTTTCACCTCATAATGTGTTTCCCCTTCTACCACTACAGGAGGAGTGGGAGCTTGGGAGGACAGATTTATGCTGGACCCAATTATTGGTTTCAACAAGCTACAATGAAATACTGGGTAAATTTTCTCTAGAATTCTGGGTAGACTGAGTCAAAATGTAACTGGGTTAATTATCTTCTCTATTGGGAATGAACCTAGAAATTTTGGCCCTAATTTCTTACTAGGCATTCTTAATCTTATGTATTTGGTAGATACAGAAACTTTGTCCCCCACATGGAAGGGAGGTTGGAGCAAGCGATGTTTATCAGCTTGTTCCTGTAGGTTTCTGCTGCATCTGCTAGAGCCTTCTTCATATTTTCCCATCCTTTCTTTAGTGTGTCCATCCATTCATTCAGAGGCATGGAAGAGGGAGGTCCTCTAGACAGCTCAGGCATGGGAACAAATTCCATGCCACTGGTAATCTGGAAATGAGTTAATCCAAGGCTGCTGTGGACAGCATTGCTGTACGCCACTTTGGTGAAAGGTAGCAAGTCCAACCAGTTGTCTTGCTGATAATCCACGTAACACCGGATGTATTGTTTCAGCATCATTTTGGCCCTCTCCGCTGCGCCGTTCATGCTGGAATGAAACACTGAGCTGAGTCCTTGTGTGGACCCAATGGACCTCAGGAACTATCTCCAGAACTTGGTGGTGAACTGAACTCCATGGTCTGAAATGATCCTCTTGGGCACCCCGTGCAGGTGATAAATATGTTTCACAAATATTTTTGCTAATTTCTTTGCAGACAGAAGCCCTGAGCAAGCGATGAAATGCACCTGCTTGGAAAACAAATCAATAACTGTCCAGATTACTTTATTTCCGCTGCTGTCTGGGAGCTCGACGATGAAGTCCATTGTAATATCTTCCCATAGTCGGCTAGGGCTGGCCACTCTTTGTAGTATCCAGGGGATTTCCCCAACCATGTTTTCATCATTGCACAAGTAGCACAGCTTTTTACATAATCTTCCACCTCCGATTTCACCTTTGGCCACCAAAATTGATGCCTGGCGAGGTGGAGCATTTTTAGGAATCTAAAGTGGCCTCTTAGTTTCACATCATGGCTTTGCTGTAGGACTTCCAGCCTCAACCCCACAGGGACATATAGTTTGGACCCCTTCCAGGCTAAGCCACCGCTCATCATTAGAATGTCCTTGTTATTGTTGAACCGGGAGTGCTGCTTTGTACTCGTCAGCTTATTCTGGCTTCGGGTGGTGACCTAGATCTAGCCATTGTGAGGCTTTAGAAGTGAGAAATGCATCTAGACTTTTTTTTAAAAAAAGTGCTTAAATTGAAAAGCCTGCCTAGCATCATTCTGAGGTAAATCAATACTAAATCCATTATTTAATATTTTAAACAAATATTTTATGTTTTAAAAATGAATTATTTCATAACATAACCTTTTCATTCTTAAAAAAATTGCCATATTTAAACCTAAATGTTTCCATTTATGTCTTTCATCTGTTAATCTATGCCAAAATTTCAAAGAAGTCTGATAGTAAGTTTAGGACAAAAAAGGACCTAAAATCAGAAGTTCCTTACTGGTAGTCCTTAACGTATGAATGTTTTTCACACTTATAACTCTTGTAGCCAATCCATGGTTACATGATCAAAATTCAGATGCTTGGCAACTGGCATGTATTTATAACTGTTGCAATGTCCCAGGGACATGTGATCAACTTTGGCAACTTTCTGGCAAGCAAATTCCACGGGGAAGCCAGAATGACTCAACAACCATTACTAACTTAATAACTGCTGTGATTCTCTTAATAACTATAGTAAGAAAGTTCATAAAATGGGCAAAATCATTTAACAATTATCATGCTTAGCAATGGAAATTGTGGGTTCAATTGCAGCAATGGCAATAGCACTTATAGTGCTTTACAGAGTCAGCATATTGCCTCCAACAATCTTGATTCTCATTTTATCTACTTTAGAAAGATAGAAGGCTGAGTTGACCTTGAGCTGGTGAGGATCAAACTCCAGGCTTGGGCAGAATTAGCCTGCAATACTGCAATCTAATCACTGTGCCCCCAAGGCTCTGTGCCAATTGTGGCCCTAAGCTGAGAACTACCAATTTTAAATAAATTTAAAGTTTATTTTAAAATAAATTTAAAATTGCAATGAATACCTCCTTCGTTAAAAAAAATAGGAAATCAAATCCACCTTTCACTTTACCTTATAGTGACAATTTTTTAAGCATATTCTTGCCAATGAAATTTATTCAATAACTTACTCAAGAACTTTATTCAAAATTACAATTTTACTACGAAAAGTTGTTCTCAAAATACAAACTAACCTTGGAGATATATTCAATTATTTATTCCTTTTCTTATACTGAACTGTAAAGGGAAGTCTACATCAACTCTAGGAATACTTTGATTTGTGTCAAAACATAGATTAAGCTAAATAACTTCACACCTTAAGCCTTATACTTTTAAAAATTATTATCATGATCCAGTAACATTAACTCTAATTTATTTCAGACTCTTGAAAACTCTTGAATTAGGAATAGAAAATTCTTCCAACTTGGAACATGTAATGACAAATATTCATTGAGTTCTGTTTCATGGCTGCACTACTTGTAAACCATTAATTAGCTTCATTTTCACAGTCATATGGTTCCTTGCGTTGGCACAGACCATGAATATCTTTAGAAATGCCATATATGAAGATTTCTACACAATCTGGAACTAAGTTCCACAAATGAAGTGCTGAATATTGTATATCTCTTTACATCTCAGGAAATTTCATCAGGACTGTTAATGTTTATACTCCATACATGGATATTGTTTGGGCATTTTGCTAGACTGGGCAGGAATGAAAAGCCTCTTCTTGCAAAATCCAGTAACCCACTTTTTGTTTTTCGAGTCTATAAAAGGCTAAATTAATGGCCATGAATTTGATGGAATCCCACAACTCCCAGCTGACCGTAGAGACAAAAAACAACAACCCCCAGCTGTAACTAATTCATATGAGCGATATCAAGAGCTCCCCTTAGTCCAGATCCAGCTTCCAAATGCCTTTTTGGCTGTAACACCTCCCACTAATCCGTGGAACATCAGTTCACCATTCCTCAACATAAGCTTCCTTGTCTAATCTAAAATTGGAGAATGGGACAGGAGAGCAGTAACCATTCCTTTCTAATTACCTCTTTCTGAAGCTATCCAGCTTTATTATAGGTTTATTATAGGTTTCTGGTTGCCTGTATGACACTGCACTTGCCTTTCACAATGGCTCATAATGGATTCTTGAGTTTTTCCCCCTAGTATCTGATTTTGCATTCTTCTATTCTGTCATCCTTTTTGCATAAAGATCTCATCCACTCAGAATTCCCACAATTCTCTTACTTGTATGTACAGTATGTATGCATACTGTATATGTGAATATAACATTTCTGAATATAAATATGTATGTTTGTGTATTATATTATGTATGTATGTATGTATCAGGTGTGGATTTCTCGCCCCGTTCCAACCGAACCAGTTGGAACAGGACCGGCGGCGTCCTCGTGCATGCGCGCGGTGCACGCATGCGTACTAGCGTATGCGTGACGCTCCAGCTGCTCCTGGAGGATTGCGCAGGTGCTGTATGCGTCCTGCGCATGCGTGGAAGCGCAGAACTCGTCAAAACCGGGTAAGGACCGCGGGCGGGCGGGCGGGCCCTTCCCGGAAGTTACTTACTTCTGGGTTCGCCGACCAACCGGTTCGCAGGGACTGCCGCGAACTGGTTGAAACCCACCCCTGGTATGTATGTATGTATGTATTACACACACACACACACAAACAAACACGCACACGCAGGATATGCAGAGGTGGGTTGCTACTGGTTCACACCATTGTCAGCATGTTTTTTACTAATTGAACTGGCAGCAATTCCGGCAGCATCCCACCCCTGAGTATATGTGTATATACTTATTAAATTTATTTGCTATCTATTTTGTTCCAAGGCAACTTTCTATATAATTATATGGAAAGAAACAGTAGCTTTTTGTGCATATGGGTTGCCTGAAATTTTATTAAAAGGAATCACCACCTCTTACAGCCTGATATTTATTATTCTTTTCTATGAATGAACAAAAAGGCATAGTAGATCAGTAGTTGCTTCATTATACTTTGTATCACTGGTATACAATATATTACGGATGTTAAATGAGATGCAGAAAAAAAATCACAATTTTCAATAATGTACTGAAGAAGGTGCAATTGATCAGTGTAATTATGCACTGCTTAAAAAGGAAATAAATCTACTGGATCATATTATTATATCATTAGACAGCTGGAGAAAAATGTATTACGATTCCATGGTTTTAGCAAATTTGCTTAGTTGCAATCAACTGTATGATAAGAGGACAAATATTGAAGCCTGATTCATCTCTTCTTATTCTGCAGCAAAACTAAGCTACATCATTTGCATTAAATAAATTACAATAGCAAAAGCAAGGAGAGCTGATTCTTGCAGATGAGGAATGTTACATATCAGGAAGGTATAACTCCTTTTCCCTGTATTGTAAATAATTTTTTTCTGATATTCTGTTAATCTGCTATTCTGGAGGAAGAAAACTGCCAGTTACTTTTGATTCTGTATTTTCTGCTTTAGTCATCCAAGGAAGCAAGAGAAATATTCCCAGAATCTAATTTTGCTAGTGTCATGCAATATGACTAGAAATAATAATGACTAGAAATATTTTGTCATTCAAAATGTAGCATTTCTATCTACTTTAATAGTGTAAACAAAGTTTGGAATTTAAACGTGCAATTAATTAAAAGTTGAATTTACAGAAACTTTATTTTTATCTGCATTACTCCAAAGTCTGCCTGCCTGCCTGCCTGCCTGCCTGCCTGCCTGCCTACCTACCTACCTACCTACCTACCTACCTATCTATCTATCACCCATCAAATAAGCAACTCTAGGTGGCAAATAATCATAAAAACAGATAACCAGTTTTAAAAACATGCTATAAAAATTTAATACAAATAGCAAAAGAGATATTATGTTCTGTAGGTATCAACATAAAATAGGTTATGGGACCCCTGACACACTTCAGACCCCAGGAAAATAACCAGGTCTTCAAGACCTTCCAAAAGGCCAATCGAATTATCAGGGCTATCCTAATATGAGGATGAGGGATGTTGAAACAACTGAACACTGTTTAAAGATTGGTTCTGTTGTAGAAGAAAGGACTATACCAGGAACTCCAATAATATTTTCTAACAATTCTCATGCATTAAAAATAACCTTTGTTATTTTGATATATATATATTTCAGTTTGGTTTATTTTGCATTTGAAATTTTGAAAACTACTAAAAATTAAATCCTATGATAAATTATCAATGGGTTAATTCAAGATTTCCTTGGTTCATGATCAGAGCACTCCAATTTTAAGGGAAAACTCTGATATTAAAACTGATTCCCTTTATTTCAACCTTCTTAAGTTTTTGCTGCTGAATCTTTTTAGTATCAGAAACTTTGGAAATCAGGAAGAATGAAAAAAAATGAACAAAAAGATCATATTATGAAAAAAAATGAGCTTGACATGATCAACATAATTACAATGTCAAAAACTGGGCTGTCTTAATAGGACTATAAAAAACAAGATTGCCTTGCTATGAAACTTACTGACTATAATGATAACTAAAATAGCTCATGCTGACTAAATCTATAGTTACTAATTAACAGGTCAAAAGCTTCTCCATATTTTCAAGACTTCAAGGTATGTTTACTTGCTTTTTTATCTTTGAAGAAAAGCTGAAATAATAGATTAGGTCATAGAAAAGGCTATACTAAATAAAATCTATCTTATCCCATCCAGTGTACATGTAATCCCAGGATAGAACAAAGGTAAAGGTTCCCCTCGCACATATGTGCTAGTTGTTCCTGACTCTAGGGGGCTCATCTCCATTTCAATGCTGTCCAAAGATATCTCCGTATATTGTATATAAAATAGTACACTAATAGACCAATATGTATAAGAGGAATATATGTACACATATATAGATATAAGATGTATTGTATATAAATTAGTACATTAGTAGATTAAAATGTATAAAAAAGTATAAGTACATATGTATAGATATAAGATGTATTGCAGATAAATTAGTAGATTAAAATGTATAAAAGTAGTACCGTATTTTTTGGAGTATAAGATGCACCTTACCCCCCCCAAAAGAGGGTGAAAATTTGGGTGTGTCTTATACACCAAATGTAGCCCCACCCACCCACCATCCCCAATCCTTTGGCCTTTGCCTCCCAGCAATTTACCGTATTTTTCAGAGAATAAGATGCATCAATGGTTTGAAGAGGCAAATTAAAAAAAAGTTTTTGCTCTCTGCAGACCTCCCAAAAGTGGCCTATTTTTCATGAAAACGGGCCTGTTCTTTTTTCAAAAAAAGGACATGAATAGTCTTTAGGACTATTAGAGTGCTCCTGGGGGGTGGGGGGCCAAAATCAAGCAAAAAAAAGCCCATTTTTGTGTGAAAATGGCTCTATTTTTTGTCAAAAAAAGGGCATGAATAGTTTTTAGGAGGCTTATAGAGTGCTCCCAAGGGGCTTGGGGGGAGGGGGCAAAATTGAAAACAATAGCCTGTTGTTTGCTCTTTTCTGCCTTCCCCAGCCCCCAGGAGCATTCTGAAAGCCTCCTAAAGGCTATCCACAGCCATTTTGGTGAAGGAGGCAGGGTTTCAGGAGGCAAAAAAATGCTGCATTCAGTGTATAGATGCACCCAGATTTTCAGCCTCTTTTTTGATGGAAAAGGGTGTGTCTTATACTCTGAAAAATACGGTATCTCCTTGCAGCAAATGGGGAAAATGGGGCTTGCGGAGGCGGCAATAGGCTATGGCAATCCCTGCAGCCTGAAATAGCTGATGATCGGGAGGCACATGCTGAAATTGAAAGTGAAACTTGCTGGTTGCTGCAAATAGCAGAGAATAACTATAGTTCCAGAAAGCCACATCAATTTTAACAGCATCTGTACAAGTATAGTCTGAAATGTAATACCACAAACAGTGTATATCATCTGTACTGTTTGCTGTTTGTTGCAAGGAGGCAAATTGCTAAGAGGCAGAAGCAGATTTTTTCCCCTTGTTTTCTTTTCAAAAGCTAGGTGCATCTTATATTTTGAAGTATCTTATACTCTGAAAAATATGGTATATATGTATGGAAAAGAATGTTATAATGGAGGTATAACGATGGAAATATTGCACGCTAGATAATTGTGTTAAAAATTGGAAAAAATGTTCAATAAAATATTATATAAAAAAAGAAACATGTGATATCCAATTGTTTATCTTGTAAAATTGTTCAGTCTTTTTAAACTGACATTTTTATTAAAACATGATAAATTATGGTTCAGGCCATTAAAAAAAAGACACCTCTGTGGTTGAGAGAAATGGGGTTATTTGTGTAAAAGAGAACCTGAGCGACTCCATTTTACAGAACACAAGCTGCACCTTTGTAACACACTAAGCTAAGATCTTATATAGAGGGAACATTTAGGGAAATAACCGAGCTATGAGGTTGATTGAGGAAAAACAGGCCAAATCAACTTGGGCCTCAATGGAAACTGCTGGAGTCAGTTTCAAGATGCTGAAGGGGATTGATTATCTTGTTATGTTCTTATTATTTCCTAATATGGTGGGAAGCAATTGGGGGACTTTCCACTGAGGGTTTTTTTGGGCTGCAAACTGTTTGACTAGTTACCAAGGCATTGTGTAACACGTGTTGTATAATGCAAACTTGTGTAACATGGACATGTAAGGAAGTGGACTGTCACCCCAAAAATGTATTTAAACTCTGTATCCAAAGCTGTCAGACATTCTCTTTCCATCTTTCATGATTGAGAATCCTTTTGCAAAAGCTTACACAATTGTATCCTAAATAAGTTTTGAATTATATCAGAATTTCCATATACTCTTGGGAGTGGCTTATCATTGCCGCCTTCTCAGAAATTCTCAGAAGCTCCAACCTAGCCCACAACTCTTTTATTTTTTGATAGAGTCCTATCCAAATAGTAACAGGTGTGAGCTTTCTGTGGTAACCAAGGTGATCTAGGTAGTGCTACCAGCTGGGAACACAGAAAATTCTAGAAAATTCACTAGTACTAAGAATTCTAAAGCACACATGCAAGTTTTTAGTGAGAATAATATAAACATTTGTTGAATAGGATAATGCTTCTAGAAACATAAGATAATTTCTGGTATGTCAATGAACATTTAGGACTAGGAGTGATATGATATCAGCTGCTACAAAGAAGAGGGGGCCATTAAAACAACAGTGGGTCAACCTATTCTTCCAGGTTCCACCATAAAACCGCGTTCGACTAAAGCGCGCTCGACGAAACCACGTAGCTGACGTCATCACAGGGCGACAACAGAGCGGAGACAGAAGCACGCTGTAAACACTAAACCTAAAATTAACCCCTAAACCTAAACCTAACCCCCCTAAACCTAATCCTAAACCTAACCCTAAACCTAACCCTTAACCTAACCCTAAACCTAACCCTTAACCTAACCCTTAACCTAACCCTTAACCTAACCCTAAACCTAATCCTAACCCTTAACCTAACCCTAACCCTAACCCTTAACCTAACCCTAACCCTAACCCTTAACCTAACCCTAAACCTAACCTAAAGCTAACCCTAAAGCTAACCCTTACCTTAACTTGAATCGGCTTGCTTTCAAAGCGCTATTTAAAGCGCCCTTCTTTCTCCGCTGTTGTTGCCCTGTTGATGATGTCAGCGACGCGATTTAATCGGGCGCGCTTTAGTCGAGCGTGGTTTTGTCGTGCCACGATTCTTCCAAACACCTGCAGACAGGAAGCAATGGGTAGAAACTAATTGAGGAGAGAACCAACCTAGAAATAAGGAGAAATTTCCTGACAGAACAATTAACCAGTAAATAGTTTTGCTTTAGAAGTTGTAGGTGCTCCATCACTGGAGGTTTTCAAGAAGAGATTGCACAGCCATTTGTCTGAAATGGTATGGAGTCTCCTACTTGAGCAGGGGGAGTTAGATTGGAAGACCCAACTCTGTAATTTTATTATTTTCACATCCCACATCTCAATATTAACCTTGGCTATTATGCCATAACTCATGTCATGTTCATTTGATTTCTAAAAACAAGGTATTTCTAATATTTTCTTCCATATCTTCCCAATCTTGGAATGCCGTGTTCTGTTCCACACTTGTAACACGCAGTAGCCTTCACTGAAAGCTCCATGATGTTATAGCATTATAGAGATGGTTATGCCATACAGTATAGCAATGGCATTTTAACTAGATATTCATATTCACAGCAGTGATATCTTCCTTACTAGATAGTATTGAATACTGTCATGTCACACACAGCTAATAGTTTCTGGTGTTATTCACAGAAAAGTGTGGAGGGCTACATGGGGGTGAAGTTACTTTGATTCTTCAAATATTTATATTTCTGAGGATTATAATGTAAACTACAGCAGCAGCAATAGCCAGAACAAATGTGCTAGGAAGACCAGCAAGAGTTTTCCTTTCACTGCTTGGGTACAGGGGTGAAAGTGATTTCAAAACATTCTGTAGTTTATCAGACCCAATGATTGGTTTCACTTGGTCTGTTTTCTGCTCTACAAAGCTCTTGTGCCAAACACAATTGAATCTGGAATTGTTATGGACATTTCTAAGCTCTACAAGCAGCAACTATCCCCCCCCCCCCCTTTCTCGGAAAGAGCTGCAAACTGCCATCTGGTGTCTGATGTGGCTCAATCCATCCACATTACTACTGAGTAGTACCTTGCAAAGCAGAACTAGTGCCTGCCTTAACTGCATGTTCAAGGCACTTCGCTTTCAGCTGGTTTGTCATTCTTTTCCACCGGCAAACTTTCCTGTTATTTTGACACTAAGCAGCGCTAGGAGGCTGCCTCGGCGTCTCCTTTTAATGTCTCTATTCCTCGTTAGTTTCTTCTTCTCAGCTCCCACTGACAAGATGGACATAGGACGCCCGACAACCTGACACACTGCAGGCCCTGCAATCGCCTCTCTTTAACATCTGGTTCTTGGGAGTCTCTCGGCACCTGCAGGCACTCAATGGCTGCAGGAGCAGCTTAGGGCGTTGCCGCGCTTGCAAATTCCGTGTTGGATTCCCACTGCCGTTACTGGGAGCGTGAGCGGCTCCAAAAGACGAGCGACTGAGCAGCCGAGCCTCTCTATTCCTTCGCTTTTTTCCAACGCTTCCCCGCCTACTTTCAGAGCGATTAGTCGAAGACGCCCGCTTGCTGGTGCTGCTGCGTGGCTGTTGATCAACTGATCATGAAGGAATCGGGAGAGGACAGAAAACCCAGGAGCAAATCGCTGCTTCTTCCCGTTCGCTCCTGCTCTGGAGTCTGGAGCTCTGGGCTGGAGGATCAGGTGAGGCGGCTAGGGACGCAGATTCTCCCGGAAAATTGCTGCGCGACGAGAAAAAGGGTCTGGGACACGGCGACCCTCCCACCTTCAACCTTCCTCTCCCGGCCCGATTTTTAATTAGGCGTCCCTGTGCACGTGTTAGCCAATAGCCAGTTTTAAAATGCAGGATCCCCACAGCGACTTATCGTAACATCTTCTAGAGAGTCACCCAACCCTCTTTGAAGCGACGTAGAGCTACAACATTGCTGATTTATCTCTACAAGGAGAGCTGGGTGACTCCAGAAGACGATCCGCTGCACTAAATGAGGCTGGAAGTAAGCAGATGAAGGGAGGGAAAGAAGCGGCGGGCGGGCGGGCGGGCGGGCGGATGGACTGACGGTCGAGACAGTGTGTGGGGAAGGGAGGGGAGGAGAAAGGAGAGGATCACACGTGACGATGCTTACGCGGGAGTGTTTTACCTGCCCACTTTTTAATGTCTTTGGTTCTGTTGGCAGCGGGGAAGGGTTCTTGAGGCTGATGTGTTGTGAACCCCTCGCCTCTCGGATTGTTTGTTTCTGAAGAATGGTAATGTGGTGGCGTTAGACGTAGTGTGAATTTTATGTTGTTATTTCGATGCTCTCTCCCCCCCCCCCGCCGCCCGCACACCTGAAGCGGCAGCTCCCTGTAAAAGTAGACCTGCCAAGCCATAAATTAGAAGACTACTATAAATGTCAGAGCAAGATTGACGGACGTGTATGTGTACATTGGTGAAAATTACATGTCTTGCCAAATTTAGCGCCTCGGAGCTTTTTCCTCTTGCTAAAGAGATTGTCCATGTGCTGGAGAAGCAATAGGATGAACAAGAGGGATAAAGCTGAATGCGTTTATGGAAGTGGGAGAGTTTGAAGACCTTTCTCAATTGGAGGCTACAAGGTCCCAGGTAAGGCTGGACCATGAAACCTGAGATCTACTTCCATAAAGGGAAGAAGCTTGGACTCCCTGGTCCAAGTGCCCCTTCTCACTTTTGGGTGAAGGAAGGAGCAGGATATCTGACATAGGAAAACTTGCCAGGTGCTCCTTGTTTAGTCCCACCCCCCCCCCCACCCCCAAATTCTGCTGCTGTTCTCTGAGGAATTGGTCACATTGCCCTTAACTCTTTCCCCAATTGCCCTCTGTAACTTCTGGTCACCAGCAGCAGTCGGGATTGTTATACTCCTTAGCAATCATTTGGCTGATGTGCTCAGCCCATCCTTTTCCTCTGGTGGTTTGTGTGAATGGAGGAGGGGAAATGGAACTGATCCATGGGTTTTTGGGTCTTCCTTGAATGACGGAGCAGGCTGAAGCTAGGTGATGGTTTCAGAGATTAGCTGATATAATTCTGTTTTTTTTGCCTTGGATGTGTAGGTTATCAATTGCTGCCCCCATGAAGTGGAGATTGAACTGACAGTGGAATTGAAGTTTCAGTTCAGGATTTGGGGGTGAATTCGTGTGAAGAAAAAGGGGAAGAAAACACTGCAGTTACAAAAGGAGAGGAGAATATCTATCTTGCTTATTCTTCGCTCCCTATTTTTTGCCATGAAAAGAAAACAGAAAAGATTTCTGCAAATGACACTGCTATTCCTGGTGACTCTAATATTCCTACCAAATATTGGACTCTGGTCTTTGTATAGGGAAAAACATTTTATGAAATCCACAGTGCTGGGAGAGCAGCAGGTAAGTGAAACAAATGTGATTAAAAGTGGCCGGCAGCAAAGCAAATTGTTTGTGTGTTAAGTGGGGAGTGAAAGTGTCTGTTTAGCTGCTATAAAAAGCGGGGATGGCTCTTAGCAATGATGCATCCTTTAAATTTGAATCTTTTGTTGTGGGAATACTGAATCCACTCTAGGGAGCCTGTGAGGCAGAGGATTTTAAATTAGCTTCACTATTGATTAAAATGAAGTAGAAAAATAATGATGGGATGAGATAGAAAACAAGATTATAGAACTTCTGCCTAAGTATAATATCTGGACCTATTAATTCTGTTTCTCATAAGTCATAACATTGTTTCAGGTGGAACTCAAAAGTTTATAAAGTGAATACATGTATATTTATATGTATATTAGGCTGTATTTTTTTGTATAGAAATCTGTTGAAGCATGTAGATGCAGCTTAAAGCTGATATTACAATATGAATATAATTATCTAATGCAATTATACATTGATCAATAATATCATAGTTTATTGAAGTGGTATAATGATCCTTACTAGTTTGTTTATTGAATAAAACATATGAAGATTCCTTTCTTTCTTCTTGAACTGTTCCAAAGAAATAAGTCAACTTACAAGTTGGTTGTTCATTTCATTGCAAAAAAATCTTCTGACTGGTAAACTTCAATGGGATTTTATTTGAAATGTATTGCAGCCTAATCTTTCTATTCAGAATATTCTTCTGTTTTTTCCTGTTAGAAATGGATTTTGTCTCTTTGGTTCAATTGCTTTATTTCTATTTATAAAGTTTTTTTGTCATGCAGTATTGTTGCTTGATCTTACACTACACAGAAAAGTATGTTTGCAGGCATGCATATAGACACACACACACACACACACACACACACACACACACACACACATTGTTTATGGCTATTCTATCTTCTTGGTGTTACAATGTTCTCTTAACTATATCTAGTTTATGATTCTCTTTGTTATCTGAGATTAATTTTTGCCATAATTTTCAGTTTGTGAAGCATAGCTTTGACATGTAAGCCAAAATAAGGCTTGCATTAAAGTAAGTGCCTTTTAGAGAGTTCTTTTATGCAAAAGTTTAAAGTGCTTCTAATAGGTAAAAAGGTGTAATTATAATGCCAGAGAAATGTTAACTGCAGAATGTTCTCTTTAGATTTTAAGACAACTAAGCACAGAGATTATAAAATACAATTATATTTTATATCAAAACAAGATACTATCACCATATACATTGTTATGTTAATATATTTAATTTTAAGGACTATCAAGTGTATTATTCTTCTACACATTATATAATGATGGATTATTTTGGTCAATAAGAGGTACACTTTTGCATATCAGATTGGTAACTGATAGCATGCTCCATCATTGACTGAATACATATATCTACCGGTAATAAGTTCAGTTTTAAAGTATTTTGAAACATGGTGCTATGTAAAAAGCTTTACTTTCATAAGCAATCAGTCTTTTTATGAGGTGTTTTTAAAGGTTACATTCAAGATTTATAAGTATTTTACAGCAAACATAGGATGTTTACTTGGAAATAACATTTTCTGAGTAGTGCTAATTTCCTAGTAAATATGATAAAATGTTTGTGTGTGAATACAGAAGTCTGGTTCATTACATAAGAATATAAATAAATAGAGTAATAGAGTAATAACTTTTAAACTCATTTTTAAGTGGTGGCCTTTCTATTTGTTGCCCTTCAGGTGTGCTGGTTTCCAACACCTGTCTCCATTACCCATTAGAGAAAGCTGGACAGGATTTAGGAATATTGGTTTAAGACAGTGTAAGAGTATGAATTACAATTCTGAATGTCTTCTAAATAGCATATATTTTTAATTCCTAATCAACTGACAGCCCAATCCGATGCAGTATATTCTGCTGCAGCTTATACAAAATTTGTCTAGAATTGAATTGGAAAGTATAACCATGACCCAAAAGAAATATACATACCAGAATTCTAAACTCTAATCATCAGAGAAGCCTTATCACAACCATAAAAATATGTCCCGTCATACTATTGATTACTCTGCTTCCTAAAAAAACCCCAAATGTCTGACCGATAAACACAACATTTTTTTAAAAAAAGGGGTCATGAAGGAAAATGAGGTAGGTTGCATTGGGACACCAGGTACCATCATTTCAGTTGGCTGGAATTGTAGTCCAGCTCAATACAGTGATTCCTGTCTGAACAAGTCTAGAAGACCTTTCCAACTCTGTTATTCTATTCTTTTGATGTTTTGAAATTTTCCATGAATAAATTGCAGCAATATATATGGAGAAATCAGGGCTGATCAGATTTCTAGAACATGCATTAAATAACATCATGGTTTATCGCTTTGATATTAAAGCAAGAAAAAAAAATAAGAATGTAACATGGCACAAAGTATATGCCCAGAGAACTCTGCTTCAGTTGTGCAAATAGATATTTATTGTACAAGTGGGAATCAAATAAGATGTAGCAATGCACATTTCTATCTGTAAGATATATATATTTTCCGTGGCAAATTACTAGTTTCATGTGACCTACTTTGTAGGAGTGCAAGTAATGGGATTTGGATTCTAAGACCCTAGGTATTTACATAACATAATTTATTTATATTTTAATTTCAGGAAAATGTGTATCAGATTATGGTGCCAACATTTCCTGAACTGTTATCATTTTAGTTGAGTAGAATGATATCTGATTTAAACATTAAAATGCACTTAAATCGGCCTAATCTCAGCTCTATAAAAAGTTTTTTTTCCCTCCTAAGACTACATTGCAGAATACATCTTTGCAATTTTAGTTAAAAGCATGCTATAATATACTGTGGATATTGTGTAAGTACATTGTGGATTTCTACTGAAATATGTAATCCTATAACCATTTATCTGGTTATTTAATAAGATTTCAATCAGAAGTTAAGTCTGAATGAAATCAGTATATTTCAATATACCGATGTGAGAAAATGTGTATGTGATTGCAGTGTAAAACAGCATGTGAAAGGACTGGTAATATGTTAGCTGTTGGCTAAATTATATATGGTTTATAATTAACAAAATTGAAATCAGATACATTTAGTGGGCATATCAACACTGACACGACTGTTCTAGAGATTAAACCTGATAACACTGTATTATAACTAACATTAATATTTGGACATTCTAACGTCTATGGATTTCTGACATGGTGACTAAAATTTTAAGGATGTTTTTTCATTTCAGTATGCCTTCTAACTTTATCACAGAACAAAATGTACACATGAATGCTGCAATCTTCTACTTGGTTGCTTAAAAGTAGGACATATTGAACACTGTAGATCTTCTAAACAGGCATAAGTATGCAACAAAGAAGATTTAGGCTGAAGTGAGAACAGATAACTTCTGCAGGGCTCTACTTTGAAGGGATCTATGATTGCAAACTCTCAATATTTTTATTTCTCTGTTATATATTGAAATTATTCGCTGGATGAAATGCATGTGTGAACTGATACTAGACTTTGTAAACCAGATAATGTTAAAATCACAGAGAGAGATTGATTCTTAAATTAATCAGAAACAGCAAAATGTCTGGAGTGGCGTGGAGGGGGTGAATCAGACAATTAACATGTACTCAAGGAGGGTAATGGGACTGACTGGTAACTGAACAAATTCTTTTGATTTAGTTCCATCTTTGTGGAAATGTCACAAAATTGCTTCAGAAGCATTCAAAGAATTAACATTTTGTAATAGCATGATGTAATTGTATAGATTTAAGTGATGCATTAATAATACAAGTGATCATGTCCTAATGACATGTACACAGCATTTGTGAAATTAATTGTGAAACAATTTCAGAGTTTCGTTTGTTATGTAATCATCTCTGCATCTTATCTCTAAAGTCAGACTCTTTACTAGAAGATTGGAAAAAAGCTGTTATAACTTTCTTTCCACCTTGTTCAATGTTTTCCTGGCTAAACAGTCAGGGGAAAGTCAGGAAATCATATGGCCATTAATGTGACATCTATCTTGAATGATTTAGTGAAAAGTTAGAAAATAGTGGAAACCATCTTAGAGCTGTATCAGCATGGCTTCTGCAAATGGAAGCCTTGCCACACTAACATTTGAAGTTCTTGGGAATAGAATGCAATGGAAGTAATTTACAAGTAGTAAAAAAAACTATAGAAAGAAAGAAATCTTGGTTTACACAAAACATTGATGCTGGCTAATAGCTCAGGTAATTATACAGTATGATGGGAGATAGATAGGTTTGCATGTAATGACAAATATTCAGAACTTTCATTTTCTATCTAGGATAGCAAATAAAATAAAACAATACCATAGACTTTTACTAAAGGATATTTCAGGACTTGAACAGGAGATAATATTTAGAACTAAATTGGGAAGTATTACACTATGCATAACAACATACCATGATCCCATTGCCAGGGTTACTTGTTGGCTTCTAGTAGATAGTTATCACCTTTAAAGTCCTTCTGGGCATGGTGCACTCTTGAGTCTTATTCATTAGTGATATTTGGTGGGATCCAAAATATGCTCCCAGAGATTTATATGGCTCCTTTGCTCATGACATTCTGTAAGTTTATTAAAACGTGGTTATTTTCCCAGCCTTAAAACAGAGCAGTTGTGGAACTCCTTTTAGTTTAATTTAGTTCAGTGTGGTCTCTTTAAAATTGGTTGTTGGTTCTTCTTGGCTGGTTTTCTTTTTAGGTATGTATTGTAATTTCTTTTGTTTGTTTGTTTGTTTCTTTTGTTTTGTTTTGTTTGTAAGCTGCCTGGAGTCATTGAGCATTTGAGCAGCCATGGATGTGAATGAAATGAATAAAATAAAGAAACAGAAAATTTGTTCTTATGACGTAGAATTGGGAATAATTAATTAGATGTTAATGAAACTTAATGTTTTAGTGGATAACAGTTAAAATATAAATCAATATATATTCTTAATGTTTCAATGGGTAACTTAGTATGTATGTGTATGTGTGTATGTGTATGTGTATGTGTATGTGTATGTATATATATATATAGTTACAACCCCCGGTATGGCTAAATATGGGAGGAAGATCACTACTTCCATTCTCTGTATAGCTTGAAATAGATCTATATTAGTCTCCCTTTATTTATTTATCAGCACAAATACAACATTATATATATATATATATATATATATATATATATATATATATATATATATATATATATATATATATATATATATATATATATATATATATATATATATATGTTGTATGTATATGTATATGTATATGTATATGTATATGTATATGTATATGTATATGTATATGTATATGTATATGTATATGTATATGTATATGTATACATATGCATATGAATATATGTATATGTATATCTATATCTATATGTATGTATGTGTGTATATATATATTGTTGTATTTGTGCTGATAAATAAATAAATAAATAAAGGCACAAATACAACACAAATGTAACAAAAGGCAACAGTAAAAAATATTGGGTTTCTGTCTGGGTGGTCTCTTGTGACGAGCCGATTGACAGAGAATGGAAGCGGTGAGCTTCCTCCCATATTTGGGCATAAGAGGGGGTTGTGACACTAATTACTTACACACACACACACACACACACACACACACACACACACACACACACACACACACACACACACATATATATATATATATATATATATATATATATATATATATAGGGGAAAAGGGCTGATAGCTAAAACTTTTTGGGAATTGTTAATGTAGTCCAGTAGCACAGTCGATTTGATATAAATTTATGTTTCTGTTGCATGTGGAAAACTGTGAATAGATCAACATGTGGTAGGGAAGGAAAATACAAAGAAACAACAACAATAACAACAACAAAACGGATCCAGGCAGATTTTCAGGACAAGCATTTGAATCTCGTTCTTTAAAAATACTGAAGTAACATAAATGAAACTGATCTGAAGTAGATCCAAGGAACTAAAATATTGTTTTTGAAATTATATAATTTTCTGGCAAAGGAATATGATGGTGGCTTAAGTAGCTTCATTTAAACTATTTTGTAAATGTAAGATTATCAATGTTTATTAACTGAATCTAAGCAAATAGAAAATTTTGGTCCAGAGTTAATATGCAGCCAAACCTCACATAGTTGACAAACTGAAGAAGCAAGACATACACAGATTTCAGAAATCCATTTTTAATAGGTAGAAGTAAAGGTTCCCCTCGCACATATGTGCTAGTTGTTCCTGACTCTAGGCAGCAGTGCTCATCTCCATTTCAAAGCCAAAAATCCAGCGCTATCCGAAGACATATCTGTGGTCATGTGGCCAGCACGACTAGATGCCGAAGGTGGACAGAATGCTGTTACCTTCCCACCAGAGGTGGTTCCTATTTTTCTACTTACATTTTTACATGCTTTCAAACTGCTAGGTTGGCAGAAGCTGGGACAAGTAATGGAAGCACATTCTATTACGTGACACTAGGGATTCAAACGGCCAAATTGCCAAACTTTCTGATTGACAAGCTCAGCATCTTAGCCACTGAGCCACCACGTCTCCCCCCTTTTATAGTATAAAGTTTTTTGTTTTTTCATTTTCATAAGATATAACCACATGTATACTATTACATAGCCAACATCGTATTGTATTATTAAATGTTTACATCAATTCATCTTACCATCAACTCGCAAAAACAATTATTGGCTCTTCTGCTCTCCATACATCATATTTGTACTTTATCCATCACTTTCTTCTCCCTCTCTCCTTCCCCTCCCTACCTCCTTTCTTCCCTCTGTCGTCCTTCTCTTCTCTACTTCCTCTTCTTCTCTCCTTCTCCTCTCTCCCCTTTCCACTCCTTCTTTCTCTCCTCCTCTCCCTCCCCACCCTCTCTCCTGTCCCTCTCTTCTTCCCTTACCTCTCTCCTCTCCTCTCACACTCTTCATCTCATTTACTTGGTATATTTCAGCCTCTGAACGAGCTCCATTTTATGTTGATGGTGTTTAGAATTCCTTTTCAACATACATATTTAATTTTAACACACACCCATACACACACACACAAACACACACACAAACATAATTGTATTCCCCCCCCCAAGCCTATTTTTGGCCGAGATGTAGACCTGGTTACAATTTCCAGCTATTATCATCATTATATTTATATAATTATGCATCCTTACATGCCCCAAATTTGTGATTCTGTCTTTATAATCTCAAGAGAGTTTCACATTCCATTCACTGCACAGCCAAGATTAGGTTATCAGTGAGAAAATAGTGCTTTTTTCTTTATTACATTTTTTCCTTTATTACATTCCACCTCTCATTAATTGGAGTTGCTTAAGATATGTTAGTTAGAAGAAATTTGAATAGAGCAAATCTTGGAATGTTTTGGTTTCCATTTCAACCTCTTAATCTCTTTTAAAAACACAATCTTTTCAAATCCAAAACCAAATTTAGGGTTTGTATTTGAGTGTGTTTGTCACTTCTCTACTTTCTCATTTTCTGTCCAAATTGTTTCAAGCAAATGACTCTTTTTGGGCTAGTGATTCAACCCCTCTATTTTCCCCCTTTTTTTCTTTTTGCCAAAATACAGATCTGTCCATTAATATTATTTATACTCTCAAGGTTCTTTGCCTTTCTCAAGTTCTGATTTATGACTGTGGGTTAATTAGATCTTCTTACAAGGCTTTCATCTTGTCCTGCATGCTCCTGCTCAGTTGCTTTGACTGGAAGCAGGCTTCTTGTGCAGCCATGTTGCCATGCTGCCGCCCTGACTCTGATTCAGAGAGCAAATCTCCGACCTATGAGGGACCTGTTACACTCCCTCTGGGTCTGATGAGACGCTGCCCCTTCTTCACCTGTCGGGGGGTGGGTTCTGATCCAAAAAGGATCTCGGAATTGTTTTGTCAGACAGAGTTCATGTGAGGCTCTTCAGAGCTCCCACCTCTGTCGCCTGTCCAGCTGGAGAACTTCTGGTCAACTCCTGTGTCCCCCCCCCCTTTTTAATGCTACTTAGGGAAAAAATAATAATATTGAAAATAAAAAAATAAATTCCCAGGCAGACTTATAGCAAGTCCTTAAGGTGAAACATTTCCTTTCCACAGCCCACACTTCTTTTCAAACAATCTTAACTTGCTTTCCACAAGTCTTCAAGCAATACAAACAAAACAACACTGAAAAAATCCTTTTGCGTATTATTACTCAGGAAGGAAGCAAAATATGGGCAAATACAACTATGTTCATATGAGTGAGTGGGTTCCTGTAAGTGTTGGTTAGTCATGATGGAAAACATGATATCCAATCCATTTGGCTGTTTTTATGTGATTTATGCCTTAAACCAGAAACATGACATTTGGAGATATTAGACAAACTTTTCTAATTGCACTGTATTGGGCATCATGGCAATTGAACCACATTAGAAATATAATGATTCTATAATGGAAATATAAACTACTTTTTTCTTTTGCTTGAAGACATTTTGTTTCTCACCCAAGAAGGTTCTTCAGTTCATGGTTTGGGAAAAGTGAGTTAGATGATCTAACTTCAGAGATGTGCTGAAGGTCACTTGCACTGGTTTGTGAGAAAATTTTCTGAATTTTTGGGAACCGGTTAACAATAGAGGTGCACAAAGTCTCAACACACTGCAGCACAGTGGCAGCAATAGATTTGGGTGAGCTGGTTCTTACACATCTAGCACAGAGGTGTCACACTTGTGGCCTATGGGCCAGATGTGTCACACACAGGCCATACCCCAGCTCCAAGAAGGGAAAAATATCACAATATATCACATAACATCCACATGATATGATCGAATTTGACACCCATAATTTAGCAGGACACCACTGCTCTCACATATATATGTTAGAAGATCTTATCTCATGCTGTCTTGTTTATGTTGCTTACAGCAAGGGATTTGGTTTAATACTACTTGGGATGATAAGCAACAATTGTTCTCCTAATATAAGATCTGGGATAGTTTTCTACTTCCACATTCAATGTACTAGCTTTAGGAGTCATCATGAATAAATTTCTGTACAGTATAACAGTCCCTTTAATGGGTGCAGGTGTGAGATGCAACTATTTTGTTGTGTGCTAGTTTAAGACCCAATGAATGTTGAAGAAGTAGTTCTTTTTACTTGGTGACATGATACAGTAGACTATACATCCTGTAGACTACATGCTTATACAGGTGAAACTCAAAAAATTAGAATATCGTGCAAAAGTTCATTTATTTCAGTAATGCAACTTAAAAGGTGAAACTATGAGATAGACTCATTACATGCAAAGCAAGATAGTTCAAGCTGTGATTTGTCATAATTGTGATGATTATGGCTTTCAGCTCATGAAACCCCAAATCCACAATCTCAGAAAATTAGAATATTGTGAAAAGGTGCAATATTCTAGGCTCAAAGTGTCCCACTCTAATCAGCTAATTAAACCATAACAGCTGCAAAGGGTTCCTGAGCCTTTAAATGGTCTCTCAGTCTGGTTCAGTAGGAATCACAATCATGGGAAAGACTGCTGACCTGACAGTTGTGCAGAAAATCATCATTGACACCTCCATAAGGAGGGAAAGCCTCAAAAGGTAATTGCAAAAGAAGTTGGACGTTCCCAAAGTGCTGTATCAAAGCTCATTAATAGAAAGTTATGTGAAAGGGAAAAGTGTGGAAGAAAAAGGTGCACAAGCAGCAGGGATGACCGCAGCCTGGAGAGGATTGTCAGAAAAAGACCATTCAAAAGTGTTGGGGACTTTCACAAGGAGTGGACTGAGGCTGGAGTCAGTGCATCAAGAGCCACCACACAGAGACAGATCCTGGACATGGGCTTCAAATGTCATATTCCTCTTGTCAAACCGCTCCTGAACAACAAACAACATCAGAAGCATCTTGACTGGGTTAAAGAAAAATGGGCCTGATCTGTTGCTCAGTGGTCCAAAGTCCTTTTCTTTGATGAAACTTTTTTGAGTTTCACCTATATGGCATATAATGACAAAATACATATACAGTACTTTGCTTTTGAAGGTCCATGCCTAAATTGTGATGAAAAACAAGTTAGAAAATGCACTGTTCTTAAACTGGACCAATTTAACATGCATTAAGTGTTAAACCTTTACCTATTCATTTTCACAGAATTTTTGTAACCAAATGTTACTGAGTGCAAAGATCAGAGGCAAGTAATCTCAAAGAAAAGAATCTGTAATATATATGTCTGTATTTTTAAAATAACACAACAGTAAGAATCCTGAGCTGATAAAAATATTTTTGTCAATAAAATTACAATATTACTAGAAATGATCAAATTTTTCTCCTTTCTCTGTAACTGCTCATTTTTGTTAGGCTCTAAAATATGAAACTAAGAATGTGTTATTACTTTTATTTTGTAGCATTATCAATTTTTGTGTATGTATATATGGCGTATTCGGGTCTTTTCCCATGTAAGATTGACAGTATTTTGGCAACGTTTCAATGAGATCACACTCGCCTTCTTCAGGCTGGTGCCTTTGGCTTCGTTCTTGTGCAAGCAAAGCACAATTGGAGCTGCCGTTTTTCTATAAATATAGGTGGGTGTCTGTGTAATGTTGGCTTTGTTGCTTTAAACGGATTGGTTGGCTGTGTTGTCACATCTTGATTGGTTGATGCAATTGATGTTTGGTGAGGGTGATTGGTGATGGTGTTCTGTGTTGTTCTGGGTCCTGTGTCAGTTTTTGTGGTTGGGACTCGTTTATTGACTAGGGCTAGTTTCCAGATGTCTGATAGGCGGGAGGTATTATCATGTTTATTCATGTTGTGGGGGTGTTTCTCTATTTCGATAGCTTCCATAATTATTCTCTTGTTGAAGTGTTCAGTTTTGGAGAGTAATTTGAAGGAACCATTTGAAGGAACGGCAGCTCCGATTACGCTTTGCTCGCACAAGAATGAAGCCAAAACCACCAGCCTGAAGATGACGAGTGTGACCTCGTCGAAACTTCACCAAGATACTGTCAATCTTACACGGGAAAAGACCCAAATATGCCAAGACCTACATACCTACACCCATGAAAATCTATGAAAACACACACACACACACAAACAAATACTTTTATATTTTTTACCATTAGTTTTCCTTTATTTTGTCTTTATATTGGAACCTTCATATATAGATCTTAAGTGCCCTAGTAAATCTTTCCCTAGCATATTCCCTAGACCAGCGATGGTGAACCTTTTTTGACTCACATGCAATAAATTGGATTAGCGCAGGGGGGTCATGTGCGGGTGTGCTGCACCCATAATGCAATGCGCAACCCCCCCCCAGTGCATATGCATGCACTACAGGTGCGACCCCCCCCCATTTTTTACATGCTTTTTTTGCCCTCCCCAGGCTCCAGAGGCTTTATAGGAGCCTGGGGAGGGTAAAAGCAGCCCCCACCCCCCAGAGGCCTTTCGGAGGCTTCAGGGACCTTCAGGAGGCTTCCCTGAAGTCTCCGGAGCAGTCTAAACAACCCTCCGAACAAACCTGACTTCCGGTTTGCTCAGAGGGTCGTTTTGACTGCTCAGGAAGCTTCAGGGAAGCCTCCTGAAGGTCCCTGAAGCCTCCGGACCACTCGAAACGACCCTCCGAGCAAACTGGAAGTCCGTTCCCAAACTTCTGGTTTGCCCATAGTGCTGTTTTTTTGTGCTCCGGAGGCATCAGGGAAGGAGGAGGCTCTTTTCGCCCTCCCCAGGCTCCTATAAAGCCTCTGGAGCCTGGTGAAGGCAAAAAATGGCTTTAAAAAGGGTGAATATAGCTGGCCAGCACACGCATGCCCACTGGCCAGCTGACAGGGCAGCACATCACGTGCCCTGACAAATGGCTCCACATGCCACCTGTGGCACGTGTGCCATAGGTTCACCATCCCGGCCCTAGACATTGACAAAACATTGGGTGATTTTTCATAATAGTGTTACTTTTTTATGTTTTAGCAAGAACTCCCTTTTTCCCTTGTTTTTTTCCTCCTTCCTTTTGGTTAACCTGGCAGTCATTCTTAATAATAGCTGAGTAACCTTGAATATATTCTTTCAGTGCATTTTAATGAGTTTTTATTATATTTAATCCATCAAGCTCTTCAGTAGCATACAAAAGATATTTAACATGTTACAATAGAATGTAATTTCGGCTAGCCTACTTTTGTGTGCTAACGATTCCAAAATATGCTTGTGACTGAAGGAGGCTGTATAAAAAACTCAACCAGTTTTGTATAGAGTTAGATTTGGAAGATATGGGACAGAGGGTTCACAATGTCATGAACAGAAGTGAGTAGTCTCTTTGTGTGTGTGTGTGATTAAATACACTCATGGCTTGTGAGAGATGCATCTGAAAAATGAACCTTGGTTGTAATAGGTATATGTATGCAAAAGAACAAATAAAGGGAAAGCTAAGTGGAATATTTAAATTATTTTAGGGATTTACATTAACAGTTATATGCATTAGGGAAAAATGGATTTTAAAAACTCCTTATATTAGAAACAATGTAAATTAAAACATACATTTTAAAATGGTTGTTTAGCAAATTATTTGTAATAAAAAGACCAATGGTAATTTTCTCCAAGGAGAATTTTTTTTTCTTCAGTTAGTTTAATTTCTATCAGAGCCATATTAGAGAAAGTGAACACAACATTTGTGGTTTGGATAATCCCAGCACCTGTGAAAAGGGATTCTCCTCTTATCTGGAAATGTTTGATCCAACATATTTTTTCTGCTAAATGGATATAAAATGAAGAAAAGCTTTGCTGACTTCTGTCTACTTTTCCCTACTATCATAAAATTGATTCTTCAGGGTTGAATATTTTCCATAAAATTGCAGAAATAATATTTGAGGCTGCTTAGGAAAAGGAAATGACGGAAAATTGAGTTAACCTATCCAATGGCTTTCCATGAATGAAATAAAACTTCCAATCAAGTAGATTTCAAGTTCTTAATACACGTTAATGGCTGGAGTGGTAACAAAGATGTTGAGTCCAAGTTACTAGCAGATTGGAAGAAAAAAATTGAACTGTACCTCCCTTGCCCAGTTGGATAAAAATCTTTATATCCATGAAGCATAAAGAAGGCCAAAGACTGCAACTAATATGGATAAAAATATTTTGCCACACAAGTTGCTGTCTCAATGAAAAAGTTACTTTAAAATATTCCATCCTATACAGATGCTAAGAATACATATCTCCTTTGGATTTTAAATTTCTTCTTGGAATCAATTCGCATGTAAGTCATCCACCTTTGAGATATCCTGTTTTTTTTCTATTATGGAAAAAGTGCTAATATTTATTATCCCTCTCCCTGTATCTCCAGATGCTTGTTTAAAATATTTCTTTAGAAAAGAGAGACCAGTGTTATCTTCTGAATGCTTAAATTGCGGCTGTTTAGAATGAGGGAATAGAAAGGGAACTCATCAAATTTGCAGATGCTAGCAGGAGTAGTCGCACCCCGGAAGATAGGATCAAGATCCACGATGGATCGTGACAGACTTGAATACTGGGCCCTGTTTAACAAATTGAAATTAAATGTAGAGAAAAGTAAGGTCCTACACCTATTCAAGAAAAACCAAATGTACAGGTACAGATTAAATGAAATTTGGCTCAATAGCAGTAACTGCAAAAGGGATCTTAGTATCCCGATAGACAATTATTTAAGTATGAGCCAGCAGTGTCCTGCAGCCACCAAAAAAACTCCAATGAAGTCCTAGGCTGCATTAACAGAAGGTTAGAATCAAGATGACATGAAGTGTTAGTACCATTTTATGAGACCACAATTAGAATATTGCATCCAGTTTTAATCACCTTATTATAAAAAAAGATAAAGCGACTCTGGAAAGAGTGCGTAGAAAAGTAGTAAAGATGATTTGGGGGCTGGAAACTAAAACGTATGAAAAATGGTTGCAGGAATTGGGTATGTATAGTCTAGTGAAAAGAAGGATAAGGCGTGACATGATAGCAGTGTTCTAATATTTGAAGGGCTGCCACAAAGAAGAAAGAAGGAATCAATCTATTCTCTGAAGCACCAGCAGACAAGACAGGAAGCAATGGTTGGAAACTAACCAAGGAGAGAAGCAACCTAGAACTAAGGAGAAATTTCCCGACAGAACAATAAATCAGTGGAATAGCTTGTCTTCAGAAAATGTGAATGCTTCATCACTGGAAGTTTTTAAAGAGAGATTGGACAGCTATTTTAGTCTGAAATGATATAGGATCTCCTGCTTGAGCAGGAGATTGTACTAGAAGACTTCCAAGGCCCTTCCAAATCTGTTAATCTGTGTCTGTGTCCTTATATAAGAACATTGCTGATGAAAGTTTTGTATTCTGCTGCTTGGTCATATGTTGTCATCCAGGAAAAACTACTGCTTTCATTATTATTGATGGCATCATCAGATATGGTGGAAGCTTGTTAGCAATATGGTTGGGAGCTAAAGTTAAAAGCTTTGCCATATTTCTTTGGAAATTTGACAGGAGATTCATAGCGCACTTGCAGTATATTGGATTTAGGAAACTTGATTTATATCATCAGTTGAGATACACAGCTTATATGTGGTCTACAGAGGTCCTCAGTCATCAGGTCATGGTTGTTTCAAAGGTGCTTTTTCAAAAAGCAACTGGACTATATTTTTTTCCCTTGAGGAAGAACAAGACTTCTTGTTTCTCATCCAAGAAGCTTCATCAGAATCATCTTGCAATGAGTCTTAAAATCTATAGTGCAAAATTTTGAAATACATTATGCACCTGTGTAATTTTACCACAGAGCAAGCCACTTTAGCACAGTTGTGCTTTATTTCACAAGACCACAAATTACTATTTATATTCATTAGCAAGTATTTGCTGTTTTATTCAGTTTTGCTGGAGACAGCCCCCTGTGTCTAATTTAATACTTATAATTTGCAGGAATATTATCAGAGTATATTTGTGGGGATAAAAAGATACTGTTTAACTTTGGTCCTATTCGCAGTCCCTTATATATGGAAAAGCTATAATTTTGTGCCTAAATTGTCTGTTATATTGTCTGAGCATATGCAACTTGTTATTTTGATTTTATGTACATTTTATAGTTTTGTGCTTTTAAAAGCACAGCATGGGGATTTTTCTACTATAGAATAAGCCACACTTTCAAGTATAAGAATAAGCATCTTGCTATAGATTAATAAATGCAACTATATAGCTATGCGTATTGAAAAATTATCTTCCTGATAAGTCTAATTAAATAAGCATGGTCTAAGGCTTTTTTTCCCCCAGACTGGCATTTTTAGGATTACAGCTTCCCGAATTCCTAATTGGAAAGGCCTGGAAAGAATATTCCAAATATGAATATTGTTCTTGAGCTGGAATTTGAATAGTTTTCATTTCATCTTATTAATATTATTTCAATAATCATTGTTTGCAGAAGTGGAGTGCAATAATATCTCAAAGTATGTAAAAAACAAGTTTATATTTGGTTCTTCTGTCTCTCATCTTCCAGTATGAATAAAAAGGTTGTGATAGAAATATAATGGAGTTGTGTCAGCTCACTACAACCACTGGTATGCACTTGTACCCACATTTCTTATCTGTAGGGAAAATACTTTCCTGACAACTTGAGATGAAGCCAGTAGGAAAAGGGACTCTGTAGATGTACTGATATATGTAGGTAATATACACTGATAAAATCTTCCATATAAGGGATGTCAGTTTCAGTGAAGGGTTCTTATATGTGAATGAATCTTAAATATACAACGTAAAACCAACACTTAGTTGAATCATCATGAGATCATTAAAAGTTTTAATAAGAAGCACCCTTGGCGTATGTAAGGGATTGGGTGCCATTCTACCCCAATTAGTACATGTAGTCAGTAACATATATTGTTAGTGAGAGCAGACCACACTTTACAGAATTATACTCTTTTTGCATGGTCATTTAAAATGGAACAAGTATGACTTGCTAGTTCAGAATCACTCATGCAATTTACATCGCAATTTACTCTTAGAAAAAATTAATTTGAACAAGGAAGCAGAATATTTCCTCAGATCTTGAGGGAGTGACTATCTTGAGAGAAAGAAGTATTTAAATATAACAAAATTAACCCAGAAATTAATCAGGCCAGCTACATGATTGAATTTTAATGATGATACATTGTATAGCAAAAGATGAAGGTTTCTCATGCAAGTGCATACATGTATTCATATGTGTGTGTATGAATGAAGGTCTTTTTACTGAAGGTTATAGACTAAATGTATAATTATTCACACTCTTGCTTTTTCTATATATAAAATAGCTATGATTTAAAGATACAGAGAAAGATTTGTGTAGCTTTTCTTTTTAATCAAATTTCTTCTATGCACTCAGGGAATCTTAACTGCAAAGCTTCTGAACTTCTTTTTATTTAAAATACCCATGTTTTAATTAAATCCTTTCTCAACATGGGATTTTATCTCTTTGAAAATGTGACTGTGAAAACCATGATCCTGGCCAATTTACAGTCTGAACTTAGTTCTTCCTTTGAATGATGCTGATTTTCTGTTACACATTCTTCTAGCAAATAAATACATATGCTCTAAAATTAATTAATCTGCTTTATTTGTCTGATCTTACATCTCCCTTGTTTAATTTTAGGGATGTTGATAAACTCTGCAAAGACTAACATTTTATAATATATTTAAAAACTATTATCTTGAATGCCTGGAGGGTCAAAAAAATATATTCTATTTTCTATGAAAGTCACCCCAGTTGAGAAAGAAAAACCGTTACCTCTCCTGAGATCTTGTCTGACTACCCAGTTTTCACATTTTGCAAGTACTGTGATTTTGTATTAGCATAACACCTAATATTTGAATCATGTTAGCATTTCATTATTGTACTGAAAAATTATATGGAATGCTTTGGAGACTGTTTCTGAAAATGATAAAATATCTGTGGATAAAATATAAATGTTCATTAATTTACAGATATGTAAACCAAGTTAATGTCACTGGTATGGGTTGATTTGGTGGGTCTTAGATATTTTAAAATATGTCCTTCAATTGATTTTGCTGTGGATTGTTATTAGAGTAAGTAGAATAACATAATAACAGAGTTGGAAAATGTCAGAGTGTGCACAGTGTGACATTTTGAGGCAACCCAGGAGCAAAATATAGTAAACAGAGGTTTGTCTTTCAATTAGTGGTTTATCTATAAGGAATATATACATGCATGTTCTAGGCAAAATCAGGCAATCAATCATCAACTATAGCACGGAAGCACACACGGAGAGAAGGACACCCTCACCAGGCCTCTCTTGTATATACAACCTCTTAAAGTTGTATCAGCCCAAAAACCTTGCTGATTCATTCCCTGCCTTATGTCATTGTGGCAGATGGTCAGTCCTTAAAGTATTTCTCTGACATCCTCCCCTTTAAAGCTGAACAGCTGAATGCTTTAACATATTCATGCTGCTTTCTATTTCTATTATGTCCTTGCCTCCTGCTTCGATTTCTACTCTCACTGCTACAAACACTGCTAGTACCATTACTGCTGCTGCTGGAACTGCTCCTAATTTCATTTTCTAATGGCTCTATACACTCTATCTCATTATTTTTCTTTACCTACTGTTCACCATCTCTTGGCTGAATTCCTTCACGTTATCTTGACTAGCTCAATTTCCTTAGTTTGGTTTATCTGTCTGCCTGACATTCTCTTTAACTTCGGCTTCCTCCATTTATCTTTTTTTCCCCTTAGGCAATGACCATGATCATATCTCTTGGTACTTACTGGATTCATTAAAAATACTATAACCCCACTTGCAGTGAACCGCTCAGGAGTATACCTATATTACACCTTTGAGGTCTCCTAGGTATAATTTTGTTTGTTTGCCTTGAATTTTTTTCTACTCACAGGATACACCCTGGATTTTACCTCCTTACAAACAGTGCAATCTAAGTACACATTGCATTTCTTTATTCTAAGTCCCTTAGATAGATCTGATATCTTCTGCAGTACTCTAAAACTTGCATGCTCCAATCTCCTATGCAATAAATGTACACAATTGTCATGTGTGGGAATGTTTGTAAGTGTTTGTGCACAACCATTTTTTTTGCTTTCTTAATATGTATCCTCCTTAACACCTTGTGCACAAATTCTTCCACCTTTCCTTGTAGTGTATTGTCCTCCTACAAACAGTATTTGACCTGGAAATACTCAACAAATTATGATCAAAGTCAGGTACATGTAAGACATTTTCTAATGTTTCTCCTATTTCAGGTACATCGACTTTCCCTTTCCCTTTAACAGCAGATAGTTGGCCATTGGCCAAACTAACAGATGTTTGCTTAGCTGGTCTCAAGCCAGAAAACATTTATGAATTATTTGCAATTTAGTGTTTTCAAATGATGTTGCTGTCAGGAAAAACAATGATGAAGAACCATTCCTCATGTGTTTAGTAGCCTTACACCCTTGTCTTGCTGCTCCTCTGTTTCTCCTCTCAGGGTACCATCTCTGGAGATGCTCTGTAGAACCACATGTGTAGCACCACTTCATTGTGTAAACAGTCTCAGCTGCTCTGCTGGCATCCTGGGATGTTGCAGATGTTGGCCTGTGCTGAGCATTGTCCCTTTCCTAGTTGCCTCTCCAGCCATTTTGTTCTTCCTCCAGCAATCGGTCAGTCAAATATGTCATGATTAAGTGTCTGTCTTGCATAGACTCTAGTCTAGTCACAAGAACGTCACATGAAGTGTCCAACGAACTGAGCACCACATATACCTTCTGTGCCTCAGTAAACATCATGATGTCCTAAAACAGTGGTTCCCAAACTTGGCAACTTTAAGACTTGTGGACTTCAACTCTGACTTCAGCTAAGGACTGACTTCAGCTCTGCTGGCTGGAGAATTCTGGGAGTTGAAGTCCACAAGTCTTAAAGTTGCCAAGTTTGGGAACCACTGTCCTAAAGCATCAGTTTTAGGAAGCCTAGAGAAAACCAGGAAAAATGGATTATGTGGGAATCACATAATGCTGGTGTTCTCTAGGCTTCCTAGAGGTTTTTCAAAAAACCTTATTTTCATCTGAGTAGGAGAGTAGACTTCATGACTAGGAGACTGATGTTTGACTAGGAGAGAATTAAAACTTTCACATAATTGTCAGATCTGATTCTATTGCACAAACTAGCTAAATATGTTCTACAATTCTGTCAATTGGAGTAACTGAACTATTTTAGAGGCATTCTTTTTAAAAAATGCATAAAAGGTTTAAACTAAAGGCAGGTGAATAAAAGGGAAATTTTGTTGACAACTTCATTTTTTGTTGCATTTTAATTCAAATTCTTCCAGAATAGCTAATATTTCCTGGTTTCATATATGCATTTATTTAATCAAATTTGAATCCCTATTACACTGATAATTATGTATTAAGAACTTTCTCTTGCATTATACCTGAGTCATCTTGGTTATGAATGCAATTAGTTGATTGAAAAGCATTAAAGAATAACTAATATTCAGTAAATAGTTTTGCATATAGTCCCCAATTGCTCCACCTGCCTCTAATTAATTTTATGTATTTACACAGAGTGTTTAAGTATATTTCCTTACTTAACCTTACAGCAATAAAGTTAGTAGAAAAAGTTATATCACCACTTGCACATTATTTCTGAAATTAATTTATCCTATTTTATTCTTTGGGTACTTAGTTAACTAAAGATAATTATAATATGCTTCTCTAAGTACTTAAACTTTTAGACTGCATTTTGTAAGGCATAATGATTGCATAGTGTGCAAGAATGGCAACGAAAAGAATATTTTGTTGTTTTCTAGCAATATTCTACTGTCATAGAAAGGACTAAAATATAGATGTTTTTTATATTATGGCTTGTTGCCCAGTCAGCCAGATGCTAGATGGATTTGGCATTTCCTATTAAGTCCTTTCCAAGGACCTGGGATAAGCAGATTTGATGGTTGATGGTGTTAAATATGTAAACTGTTCAGCCTCAACCTGTCTTTCACAATTGACTGCTGATAATTTTATCAATGTCAGTGGTTTTCAAATGTGCTCCAGTTGTTTTGGGATTTCACCCAAGGCATTTATTACCATTGATACCATATTTGCTTTCTTTTGTCACAGTTATTCTATTTCTATTTACAGGTTTTTGTATTTTGTTACCTTCTCCAATTCTTTCTATTCTATTCTGCTACATCCTGGTATTGCCATATCCACTAACCAGACTGTTTTCTCTTATTGACAATTATTAAGTCTGTGGTATTTTATGGTTGAACAGGTTCTTGGTTGCATACAAATGGTATTTCGTGTAAATATATTTGCACTCATCTCATGGTTCAAGGAGACTTTGAACAGCTTGCAATGTGATAACATATGCAAATATAAAAACAATTATAAATATAAAAACAGATGAAAAGTACCAAAACATTCAAACTAAAAAAGGGGGAGAGATGGTGGTGCCTTTTGCATTACTGCAGCAACCACCTTCAGCCAACAGCTTCTCCTTCAGAGTCCAAGCCAACTGATATAACCTAGTTTTAAGGCTTTTCCTGAAAACTAAACAAGAGGGGTGAATCTCACCTCCTGTGACAAGATGTTTCAAAACTAAGGTGTCCTGGCATAAAAAATATCTTCTCCAGAATCTCACCTGTCTCAATTCCTTGGGTGAAGGGATTTGTAGTACGCCACACCCACAAGCACGAGTGGATGGGCCAATCCCATTGAGGAAAGATGATTCGACAGATATCATGGACCCATGCCATGGAGGACTTTTAAATAAGATAATACTTGAATTTAACCTGGAAGTAGATAAATAATCAGTGCACCATGCTTGAACTCTAAGTGAGCACAAACATGAGTGATTTTATCCATCAGATGTTGCACAAACCCTCTCTGCAGCGCTAAAGATGATCATCCAAGCCCTCTTTTCTGAGTAGGGATCAGGTGACCTTGAACAGGATCACTGGATGACAGGCTGTGGATACAGTAAGTGCAGTGAAATATTGGTATTTCGCTGCTCCTGCTGCAATGAAATAGGCCTTAATTGCTGTATTCAGTCAAATTCATTCTTTGTTTTCCTCAGCAGCATTTTAGCTTTGTCTTGGCCATTTTTAACACTTTCAGCCTCTCCATAAACCACGGGGAGTGTTATGCCTTAGGCTGTCAGGAGAAGGGTGCATAGGCATGATCCTGTCCAGGACTTCAGTCAAATTCCAGGTTGCAACCAGAAGCAACACAGGACTGTGCAGCAGTATCTCCAGGATCTTTCTTAGTTTGCTTTGGAGCCCATCAGTTGGCCCATCAGTTGCTGAAGTAAACCATTCAAGTAGATTCAGCCTCCCTGTAGATTTGGCAGGATCTCAAGTCTATCATATACAGCTGTGTGAAAAAGTCCTGCATGCTTTCAGTTTTAAGCTGTATTTACATGTTTAATCAACTTTTCACTCATAGAAACCACACAAAATGGAAGGGGAAGAAATTCTACGTCCCAGAATCCCTACGCACCCTAATTCTCCAGAGGAGCCACAACGCCAAACTGGCAGGCCACTTTGGGTTCCTAAAGACTTTACACTTAGCCCAGAGGCAATTCTGGTGGCCTGGCATAAAGAAAGATGTGGATAGTTACGTGAACAGTTGCACCACAATGAAGAGACGACCGGGTAAAAACCCTGGACTGCTGCAAACAGCTTTTCATCCGAGCACAAATGGGGCAGCAGAGAGACTGAATGCCTTGGTAGAGCAGTACCTGAGGTGCTATGTGAACTATCAGCAGTCCAATTGGGCAGACCTTTTATCTTTTGCTGAGGTCATGTACAATAATGCTAGCACAGGACTCATGACATTCAAAATAGTGAGTGGTATGAACTTTGTCCCAATGCCTGAGTATCCAAGAGGTCCCCCGTCATCAGTCAGCTTGATTAATTGGATGTCGATGTTGAAAGAAACCTGGGAAAATGTCAAAAAAGCACTTGCTAAAGCAGCACAGACCTATAAGAGACAGGCAGATAAACACCGGGCTCCGCAACGGCCATTCCGGGTGGGAGAGAAGGTTTATCTGTCCACAAAATATTTCAGATGAAAACTGCCTGGCAAGAAACTGGGGCCAAGGTTTATGGGACCATTTCCCATAATAAAGATCATCAACCAAGTCACAGTGCAATTGAAACTGCCTCGATTGCTGGGGAAGATACACCCGAGGTTTCATAGCAGCCTCTTAAAACCCATGGTAGGATCCACTCTGAGACCACCATCCTGGGAGCCCATATGGCCATAGGGGGCCAAACAGATTATGAAGTTCAATGAGTCCTTGATTCGAGATGGCACAGGAGACAACTCCAATACTTAATCAAGTGGAAGTGCTACTCCTTATCAGAGGCATTTTGGGTAAAAAGTAGTAATATCCAGGCTGATCGCCTTATAGCAAAATTCCATGCAGAAAATCCAGGCAAGCCTGGGGGAGGAACGCATCCCTAAATTATATACCTGTACTCAAATAGTCTTTGTGTCACACAGGTCACTTTTGGGAAGTGAGGGCAGCTGGATGTCAACTTGTAAAGCATTACCATTATCAATGCTTATCAATGATATCATGTTATCAGGTTGGCATGGGAGAGAGGATTCCATGCATACCTTTGGCCAGAGTCGGATCTCATATTCCTACAACCTAGTTGGTGAACATGAATTATACGTATGATAGAAGGAAAGAGATAGAGGGGTAAAGTTCAAATGCAATTAAACAGGAGCCAGTTTCGGCTCCACAGGAGAAAAGCCAAGATGTTGATCCTAATAAAGGAATGGTTTTTGTTTGAACTTTGTCTTGAGGCTCTGAAATTAATTAGGTCATCTCTTGGGAACTTCACAATATCATAAAATCAATGACTTATCCAAAAAAATGTCATAAACTGTAAACCGTAAAGCACGCAGGACTTTTTCACACAGGTGTGTGTGTGTGTGTGTGTATGTGTATGTATGTATGATTGGTAGATTGGTGCTGATTAGTGCTGGCTGTGTGTCTACTGTTTTGCATGGTATTTCGTAGACTCCTTGGTTTTCTAGCTGGATTTTGTCTTTGGGGTTTCTTAAGATGTTGGCTATTTTTTGGTCAGTGTTGAAGGCTGTCTTGATATTGTGTTTGTGGAGAATTTTGCTGATGTTATCTGTGGTGCCTTTGATGTAAGGGTGGAGGGCGATGCCGTTTACCTGTTCTGTGTCTTGTTTTTGGGAGGAGTCTCCCTTTGGATTAGGTTGGTAATTGTTTTTCTTTGGAATCCGTTGGAGATTAATACGTTTGTGAGAGTATGTAATTCAGTTTTCAGGTGGTATTTCGTCGGCTAGGCGTTTGGCTCTGGAGATGAGGGTCTTGGCTACAGAGTTGATCTGTGCAGGGTGGTGATGGGATTGGGCATTTAAGTAGTGGTTGGTGTGTGGTTTTTTCCGGTAGATGGTGTTTCCTAGGGAGTCATTGGGTTTTTTGTAGATTAGGACGTCCAGAAAGGGAAGTTGGTTGTTTGCTTCTATTTCCATGGTGAATTGTATTTTGGGGTGCAGGCTGTTGAGATGTGTGAGAAAGTTGTCCAGTTTTTCTTTCCCATGTGTCCAAATTATGAAAGTGTCATCAACGTATCTAAGCCAGAGTTTGGTTTGTGTTCAGATTTATCTAAGGCATTAGTTTCAAAATGTTCCATGTATAAGTTTGCGATGACGGGTGAGAGGGTGCATCCCATGGGTGCTCCTTCTATCTGTTTGTCTCTGTCCATTATGGATGAAGTATGTATTGGTTAGGCAGTGGTTGGTCAGATCCAGGATGTGTTTAGGGGGGTTGTGTTTGTTCTGCATAGCTGTCAAGGCTTCTTTTATAGGCACTTGGGTGAAGAGGGATATGACATTGAAACTCACGAGTAGATCTCTGGGTTGTAGGTTTTGTTTCTTTATTGTTTCTATGAAGTGGAGTGAGTTTTCTACATGTGGGGTGATGGATTCTCTGTAGGGTTGGAGTTGTTTGGTGAGGAATTTGGCAAGATTCTGTAGAGGTGAGCCTATGGAGCTGACTATGGGTCTGAGTGGTGTTCCTTCTTTGTGTATCTTGGAGAGGCCATGGAGTTTGGGGCATCTGCCACAAAACTCAGCTAGAAAACCAAGGAGTCTACGAAATACCATGCAAAAACTGCCCTGCAATGTACATAGGACAAACGAACAGGAGAATAAATGCACACATCACAGAACACAAGAACGCAGTAAGCAAAAAAAGAAACAACTTCCTCCCTTTTCCAGCATCTTAAAGCTACAGGACATGAAATTAATTTTGAAGGAACCAGGTTAATCTCCAAAACAGAACACTTCAACAAGAGAATAATTATAGAAGCTATCGAAATAGAGAAACACCCCACAACATGAATAAATGTGACGATACCTCCCATCTACCAGACATCTGGAAACCAGCCCTAGTCAGCAAACGAGCTCCACCCACCATCCAGGCTGTTACAACATGAAACAATAGACACACAGCCAGCACCAATCAGCACCAATCTACCAATCATGATACAACCACACAACCAATCATTCCACTTACTGAAACAAAGTCAGCACTCTGCACCCCCTCACCAAGATTTATAGAAAGATGGCAGCTCCGATCACACTTTAAGCCGTTGGAAAATCAGCAAATAAAAGAATTCTTACTATGATTAAAAAAAAATTCTGCAAAGAACATAACACTATGGTAATGATGCTGATGCTGATGACAATAACTATCACCAGCTCAACTTTGTTGCTATATAAAAGTTCATATGAAAAATGAAATAATATAATCACAGTTTCATTAATTTGCACTGGATATAAAATATGTTTGTTCTGTGTGCATAGTAGAATTCATTATTTTCTGTAAAGGCAGTCTAATATTATTTCATAACACTGATATATGAGGAGAAAATTGACTGAATATCTCCTAGCTTAACAGTGATAAAGAAAGTGATTTATTTTTTCATATGATATCAGTTTATTTTTGGAATGCTTGCTTAAGCTCACTTGAGATTTGCACTGACCAAGAAGGTTTTCTTTTCACTAAATAATAAAAATTGTCTCTTTTAATATTCTGTTTTAATGTTGTAATGTTCATTTGTAAGCTTTAGTAAAATATTAAGATTAAAAATACTTTTTAACTACTTTAACTGTGCCAAACAAAACATAAAATGCCATAAAGTTTTATTTTAGGAGCTTGATATTATACTGGTGATTTAATTACAGTAGAGTAGGTTTTTATACTCTCCAATTTATTTCAGTGGACTTTGCATAATATTTATTGTTTCTCACTTTGTGAAAAGAAGTATGAAATAAAAATGACACTTTTCATTTCTGAGAGCAGACAATCTCAGTATGGTGGTTATTTTCTTGCATATTTCCAATGTATTTTCCCTCGTATATTCATTGTTGTAAGCCCTTGGTTCCTGTTAATAGTTGAGCTTCACCTAGAGAACTTTCTAAATTATTGGGCAGGCTTCAATTATTGCAGATAATTTTTAAAAGGCTAAAATTCCCAGAAGTTAAATGTTAGAGTGAGATGTTGAAACCTTTGCTTTTTCCAGAAATCATGAGCTATTTGTTTATAGGTAGTTCTTGATTTATGACCAAACTAGTGATACTCCTGTGAGAAGATGCATAAGGACCACGCTGTATCTCCTCATAGTTCAATAGTCAATAATTGTCATGAAAAGATCATGAATGATATCATATGTATATAGTGGTCTAGAATATCAATCCATAGATCTAAACCTCTGACTTCTTTGTTATCAAATGGGTAAAATATGTCAAGTACAGTATATGTATTTCCAACGATTTTTTTGAAGCAAATGCGAAATTCTATGTATATTTCCAGTATGATACTAAATATATTGTATATATTTCAGCCAAGGCAAGCAAGCTTTTTTATTTCATTTTTACATTTAGGCTGTTCATACCATATTACCTTGAATGTGATATGCATTTGTGAACAAGCTCAATATAACTAAGCTGTTCTTGTATGTATGCCACGGGTGTATGCCAGGGATGTCAAACTTGATTTCATTAAGGACTGCATCAGATTGTGTTTGACCTCGGGGTCCAGGTGGGCATGGCCAGAGAGGGCATGGCAAGCTAGTCATCAATCATGTTGGGGGCACCTGTGGTAACCTGGGCAGGGCTGGGGGCATCCATTGTCTCTAACGGAGAAAAGCAAGACCAGGGAGAGTGTGAAACCCTTGGCCTCCAGAGAAGCCTTGTCATCGCTCTTTGGCCACGCAGAGGACCCTTGGATGGTGGTGCTGGCTGTCCAGAGCCCTAGGCAGCAGACGGCAAGCACCCAGCCCAGCCCAGCCCAGCCCAGCCCAGCCCAGCCCAGCCCAGCCCAGCCCAGCCCTTGATCTCCTAGGACACTGGGTGCTGGGTCCAAAGGGTGCCCGACTGCACTTACCTCCTCCTTGAAGCTGCTGCTGCTGTTCTCACTCTGTTTGGCCAGGTTCCTCATGGTGTGTGCAGGAGGATGAAGTGTGTAGTTCAGAGAGAGGCCCACTCCCTCTCCATGCAAGAAGACCCAGCCTTGTACTAAAGCATCCTCAGCAATAGGAAGGGAGACCACCATGAGAGGTCAGGAGGAAGGGACAAGTGGATGGTGAAAGGGCAGCAGTGCTGCTGGTAGCCAAGTGCTAAGACAGGACTTTCCTTCCTTCCTTCCTTCCTTCCTTCCTTCCTTCCTTCCTTCCTTCCTTCCTTCCTTCCTTCCTTCCTTCCTTCCTTTTGTTTTTCCTTCCCTCTTCATTCTTCTTTCTTCTTCCTTCTCCTATTTTCTTCATTTCCTTTCTTTCCTTCCTTCCTTCCTTCCTTCCTTCCTTCTTTTTTTCTTTCTTTCTTTCTTTCTTTCTTTCTTTCTTTCTTTCTTTCTTTCTTTCTTTCTTTCTTTCTTTCTTCCCATTGTCCCTTCTTTTTCTTTGTCTTTCCTCTTCCCCCCCTGTACACCACTGTCCTTTCTTGTACTTTCTTGGATGTGCAAATGCAAAAGGTGAAACATTTCTCCTTTTGTTTTTTGTTTTTGCTCGGAGGTATGTGTGATCCCCTGGGCTCCATGTTTGGCCTGAATGGCCTCCTGCAGCCCTCTGCCAGCAAAAACAGAGCTCAGGAAGGGCACGTGGATGCCCCAGGCCCTGTTTCCGGCCAGGACTGCCTCCTGCAGCCTTCTGTCAGAGAAAACAGAGGGGAGGGGGCACACATGCCCTCCCAAGCTCCATTTTCACTGGCAGAGGCACCCTGGGATGGGCCTTCACTGTTTCCAGGGCAATCCTATGGGCCAGATCTAAGCCTTGAGTTTGTCATCCCTGTTGTAAACTTTATGACCTGTAGTCTATATTTAATTCACGAGTTAAATTTAAATTTGAAGGAGAAAAATGAAGTTCACACAGTACTAGGATTACCATGCAGAAGTGTGTATGTATACGTACATACATACATACATACACACACAAACACACAAACACACACACACACACATGGATGGATGTATATATTCAGTCATTTTCTTAGGAGTATCTAGTAATATAATACAATGGATTTTTGTGGGGTAATTTTGTATTATTGATCACTGCTGAAGAGAGATCATACAAATTTATTTGCTGATGCTTAAATCATATAGCAATTATCCCATTTTTTTCTGTTTTTATATTGAGCACTGTCTCGAGATACTAAATCTTAGTTTTAAGATTTTTCTGGAGTTCATGTGTAGACAAATTTAATGAAAACTTAACTCTCCTCTGCAAAGAGCATTTCCTTAAAACAGATAATATTTAGCCTTTGCTCTTTTCCCAGTTCAAGGGTAGAAGAAACCCATATCCAATTTAATATATAGAAGTAATCACATAGAAAATTAAACTCTCTGCCTCTGTAACAGGAACAGTCTAGTACAGTTATGGTGAACCTTTTGACACCGAGTGCAGAAAAGGGATCCTGCACATACATGTGCAGCCCCGAGTGCCAAAAAGGGAGCGCATGCATGTGGCATCAAGTGCTGAAAATTGTGCACAATTGTCTGGGCTGAAACCAGGAAGAGGAGTTGCCTAGGGGGCATGCACACACCAGAAAATGTACTTCCGGTTTCTGGCACACAAATGTGCACTGGCCAATAAGTCTTCCGGATACTGCCGCACATGCACACATGCTGATTAGCTGTCTGGCGCACATGCTTCCACCAGAAAATGGAAAACCAGCTCTTCCAGTTTCTAACACTGCTGCACACACAAAGGCCAGCTGATCGTTGTGTGCGTATGCATGCCAGAAACCTGGAAAATGACCAGGTGATGCCACCTGTGCCAGGTGACATGGCTCCACATGCCACTTCGGGCATGTGTGCCATAGGTTCGCCATCACGGGTCTAGTAGTTCAATTTAGTTCCAATAAAGTCAATTGCTTTTTCAGAACTTTTGGATTACCTCAGGAAGTTGGATAGAGCCGAGGTGGCGCAGTGGGTAGAGTGCAGTACTGCAGGCCACTTCAACTGACTGCTAGTTCAGCAGTTCAGCGGTTCAAATCTCACCGGCTCAGGGTTGACTCAGCCTTCCATCCTTCCGAGATGGGTAAAATGAGGACCCAGATTGTGGGGGCGATATGCTGACTCTGTAAAGCGCTTAGAGAGGGCTGAAAGCCCTATGAAGCGGTATATAAGTCTAACTGCTATTGCTATTGCTAACTATTACATAATTCTATTCCATCTCTGAGAAACTTTGAACCTGTCTTTAAAAATCTTGATCACCAGCTTATTATAAAGAAATACTGAAGAAATACTATATTTGTGCCAGTATATGAGTAAGCCAATACGCTTTGGCTTTCAGTCAGCAGCCACAATCTGCTATATAAAGATGTACTGTATTGTTTCATAATGTTAGAAATGGGGGATTGGCAATGAAAGTTTGGACAATGGGACAAGATAAGACATGGGGTTTTAGTTTGCCTCACAATATGACATTGCCTATACAGGCATAAGTCTCATGATATCTAAACATTTTTTTCTTTAAATTGTATCTTCTGTACATACATCTGAGAAAACTCATAATCCCAAGAAACGTGACTAGTATCCATTCCTTTTCATTATTTCTCACCTTTGCTGTCCTCCTCTTCCATTGATGATTGTCTCTTTATCTTAGTCTCAGTAAAGATGATTGGTAAACAAATTAATGTACTTCAAATAACTCCCATTGCTTACAGGCAGCTTGTCCAATATCCAGGAAATATGTGAATTTTAGCTGAGAATGCCTTAGAGCGCAGTAAGATGCAAATCCATGATCTATATGTTAAACAACTAGTATCTTATCTTAATTTACTAGAAATCCTGCCATGTATACTCATTAAATTTTATTTAGCCTTTGTCATATATATCTGTTCACCAGATACAATAGTCTATGTGAGAAAGTGAAGCCAACATATTTATAGAACACTAGGTTAGAGAAATCTAATAACTTGAGGTCTTGAGATTTATACAAATGATATTTTTATCTTGCAGCATCTCATGGTTTGACAACTCTGCTGTATAAAATAGGAAATGGTACAAATCTGAGTGAAGAATCACTTTAGCTTCTTTCTCAGAAATTGTGCAAATGTTATCATTTTCCCAGAAGGCTACAGGCTTATAATGTGAGGGAAAAGTCATAGAATTACAAGATAGCCTAACTGCAAAGCTGGAAAGCCTAGTGCTCAGCAATTGATGATACCACAGAAGCTAGTTAAGGAAGACATTCAGTCGTGAGCTTGAAAATCTCAAGCTGAATAGACTGAATGTAAATGAATAAAGACTAAAAGATAAACTTAAAACCTCAAGATAGCAAAAAATGATTTGCCATAGTCTTTGGTTTAATGAGCCTTATATTATCTTCCAGTTTTCTTGCATGTTCAAATAATGCAATATAAATTATATATAATATATTATGAGAATGTAATTTTTATTGTGCTTTGTAGTGCTATTGCAGAAGATTATTGTAATGGCAGGAGGTTTAAGTAATGTGTCTCATTTTTCCCTGTGCTTTCTTATGTAAAATGGCTTCTCTTCTGCACTGTTATGCATCATATGTTTCGTAAAAGGTCTTCATAACTCTCCTCCTTTAATTGGTGGTTTTGTCATGCAGTTCAGTTCAAGCAATGTGAACATACTATATTTCTTGGTTTAACACCTGGAAAAGGATTATAGGTAAGATACATAACACGACATTTTTTTAGTTGAAATATCCTTGGCAACCATTTAAATATTAGGCTTTCATTCAAACTCATGATATATTCTGTCATCAAACCATCTTCAGGTGTTGAATTATTTATACCCTCTGTACTTGGTAAAGATATAGAAAATGACAAACCCTGTACATATTTTGAGCCTTGCTGTATGTTTAACTAGGAAAAGTGCCTTTAAACTAGCCAGAATAATCTGAGAAACATTTGCTGCTGCTCTCTTCTGATTATAATTAAGAACTACTGAAGTCATGTGAGATTTAGTCTTATATTTACATTATTAAATGCTTACATGCCTGGACTTATTGCCTTGTCCATGGATCTTTATAAAGGTAGTCCTCAAACATTATTTCCATAATGATTCAACATTATGATTGTTAGGAAAAAGTGACTTATGACCTGTACTCTCACAACCATTGACTAAAGGACCTCAAGGTTCCTTCCAGCTCCATTCTGATTGATTGATTGAATTGGACTTGGAACAAACCAGCAATCTGTGGTCATGTGATCACAATTGAGGTTCTTGACAACAGGCTTGCAGTTACAGCTGTTGCAGCATTGTGCAGTCATGTGATTGTAGATTGCAAATTTCTGCAAAAAATGCTTATTGGGGAAGCTGCCTTTACTTAACATCTGCATGATTTGCTTAACAACCACTGTAAAAATGTTGTAAAATTAGGTCTGATTCTATTCACATCACAATCTATTATGAAATTTTTATCACAATTAAGGTCATAAGTCAAGGACTTCTTGTATTACCAATTTGAAGTAATGGTTGTTCATAACAGCCAACCAGATGCTTAGTCTGAATTGGTATTTTGTCCATCTATTGGGTCCATCTTTCTAAGATCCTGTATAGATAGATATAGTTTAAAGGTACCATCACAGGACTGTTGCAAATAAAGCTGCTATTTGCAATTGACTGATTGTGATTTTGTGAATGCTGATGGTGTTCAAATGATTCTCCAAACATTTTAGGATTGCACCGAAGGGACCTATTACTTGGATACTACTTTTGCTTTCTTTGGCCACTGTGATCATAAAAAGAAACATTTAGCATTTACTCTATATGGATGATTTAAAGTTATTTGAAAAAACAAAGACTGAACTAAGTTTCACATTAAAAAGCACAAGAGAATTCAAAAAGATATTGGAATACCATTTTGAACTGTGAAGTATGCAATTATTGTCATAAAGGAAGGCAAAATTATTAAGGATGATGAAATACAACTTAATTTTACTAGTCATTGAATAATTATTGATTGATGCAGTTTAAATGAAGATTTGTTAAAGGCAGTACCATATTAGCAGAAGAAGGAAAGAAATAATTTGGGATTTATGGAAGCATATGATTTATTATGGAATCAAGTCAAAGAAAATATATCAAATGAATTAAAAAAAATGAAATTAAAGCTAAATGGTACAAACGTCATTAAAGAAACTAATACCTGGAAGTCCCTGCTTTTTATATATATACAGGTGAAATAGTTAACTGGAACCAGATTAAACATGAAAACCTGGATCAGAAAACAAGAAAACTGTCAGGAAGACAATGCACTGTCAAAGAGAAACTGGCAGAATCAAGGGGGGAGGGAATCAAGCAGGGAATTAATTTAGAATCTCTATTATTCATAATAGGATGACATCCAATCCCTCTTCAATGTCACTGAACTTTATTTAGTTTTACAAATGCCAACTCTTAGTTTGAGAAGATTCCTATGTATAGATTTGAGTAATAAAGCAGTAAATTGAAACCTCAATTGTTGGTGCTTTGCACCAAAAAGCATATTATGAGACAGATACAGCATTGGTTGTGCTTGCTGAAGATCTCTTGTGAGAATGAGCTGGGGGTAGTGCAACCATCCTCAGTCCTGTTGACCTCTCAGTAGCCTTTGATGCTGTGGGTCTGGAACTGGGTGCCATTGACCTCTGCTGGTTCAGCTTCTTTCTCCAAGTCTGGTCCCAAACTGTTTGAATAGGGCATGAGAGATCCAACCCTGGGGTCTTGGGAACCCCAAGGGGGAGCTTCATACTGGAGGTGGTTGACTAATTAAAAGCTAATCCCCTTGTATATAGGGCTCCTCTATCATCTTGTGTTAATATTTTTTTATTTTAACTGCTTTGTTATCTTATAACTGATGATTTTAAGGTTTTTTAATGTTTTTATGCAGGATTGTATTAGGGTTTTTTTGGCTGCACATTGCTGGTGCATATTCAAATGATCTAGGATTCCAAGGTCCCTCTCACAGTTACTGTTTTTCAGCCAGGTCGCACCTAATTTATATTTATAACTTTGATTTTTGATGCCTAAATGTAAAGCTTTGCTTTTCTCCACATTAAAATTCATTTTGTAGGATAGGGCTAGATGGCTGCGGCCGGCACAAACTACCGTCTGTCGCTCCATGCTCATCAAAATGTCTGGGGAGGTCTTTTGCGGGTGGCCAATCCTAGCCGCTTGCGCCCGGCGCTGCAACTGAAGTAAACCCCCAAAGCCCCTGTCACCACCAGAATATCTGCTGCTGCTGCCTCCTCCTCCAACAGCACTGCCGGATTTGCTGCCCAACGCTGCAGCTGAGGTGAAGCTGCCAAAGCTCCTGCCAGCACCTCTGCCCAGCTGAGGTGTTCCAAGTGGAGGGGGAGGCACCGCTGCCGCTGCCATGTTCCCCATGTTTGCTTTGCTGAACACGGGGCGACTGATGGTAATGAGCTGTGCAGCCTGTGCCTAGGAGGTCCTAGGAGACCAGCTGTGCCATGTAAGTTCCTGCCGCCGTCCCCACACCCGTGCTAACCCTAGATTTTCTGAGCCCTGCAGGGCAGTTATAAAGTGCTGCGCGGGGTTTTCTTGCTACGTGCGCGGCCGTGCAGCCATGCACCTTAGAGGGAACAGTGGCGGGGATTCCTTTTGCACAGCGGCGGAGATCGCTCTCTCGCCGCTGGCTCTGCCGCACCCCCCCCCTTTGCACAATAAATAAAATAATATTTTAAAATACATTAAATTTAAAAAATAAAAGAAAAAAACCCGGCTTACTTACCAGCAGGCAGGCAGAATCAGAACTTCGATGCGATGGATCCTCGCAGTGGTGGATGGAAACACGGAGCAGGCAGGCAGCAGGAACAGGTAAGACACTGACAAAAAAAGGCTAGGGTCCCTTAGTGGTATGGAGAGGAGGTGGGGCAGGAGGGAGCTGGACGGCAGCGGCTACTGCCAGCCCGTGGCCTCCCTAGGGAAGGCTTTCGCAAGGGAAACCCTTCCCTTGCAAAGCTAGGCCGCCGCCACCCACCCGAAGCCTCCTGATTCCCGCCGCCGGAGTTGCTTACCTGAAGCAGCAAAGGCTAAGGCGAAATGGAGATTTGAGTCAGCAGCGTGCTTAAACTTTTCCATCCCCAGCCCGCTCACTGATTGGCTGGAGTCCAGGCTCAATCAGTGAGCGGCAGGCTGGGCTACCTTAGACGTAGTGTGGATGGGCAGGGGAGCGAGCAACAGCAGATGGGCGGGGGAGCAAGAGAGCTATAAAATTGGGACTTTTTGAAAACTACGCGGGACACGGGACAAATTGTAGAAAAGCGTGCTTGTCCTGCTGAAAGCCAATGATTACATCTTTGCCTAAAGTTTGATGAACTGTAGGTCAAATTAAACTTTGTTTCTTGTAAAAGAACAGATAAAGTGGACATGTTATTATTAGAAAAAAAATCCTTTGATGTATATTTCTATAAATCCAAGTGACAAAAATATTACTAATAGCTGTCCTTTCAGCTCTTATCTGCACATGCAGAGCATTAGATCAATACTACCTACTATGTACAGGTGCATTTGAAACAACCACTTGTCACTGCCATGCTTTATAAAAAAATGAGACTTTTAATGACTTTTTAATTTTCATTTCAAAGTAAAATAAAAATTATAGTTTCTAATTATCAGTAACTTTTAGATAAATACGTATATAAAATTATTAATTTTTGTGGTCTTCTAAAATGAGTTTTATATCTTTGGTCCAATTTTACAAATTTGACAAAAAGTTTTAATGAATACATAATTCATTGTTTGTACTTTCCTTAATCAATAGAGTTTGGTATTTTTGTTTTTAGTTGAGCATAAAATGCAATTTTTATATGGATAGATGAAATGTTACATATTTTTGGAAGTGTTTGTGGAATTATTTTAGTTACAGATTCTGATATTCTGACAGACAGATTTCATTGTACATATACAAACCTTCATTCTTTTTTATAAGTCTGATAGCCTTTCTTGTGCATTTCTTGATGTTCATTATTTTATTCATTTGTTACTAAACAAATATGTTTTTTCCTGTCATACATGTATAGTTTGAACTTTAGGCCATGGTTGAGAGAATTAACCAATAACGTTCCATCTATGGATTCATGTTTTTAAAGCTGAATGGAATATGTAGATAGCTCTTTTCTTTTGAACTAGGTAAATAATTTAAAGTGCTTATAATTTATGACTTGAAGACTGTATAATATATTTAGTCATACTTTATTGTTACAAATCAGTTTGTACCAACATTATTTTAACTTTGATTTAAAATATTTTATAAGCGACTAACACGGACTCATCTTAGTCTGGATAATATCATTTACAGGAATAAATTATGTGAATGAATTTTGTAGGCTGTATCTATTATAGGTTTAAAAATACAGATATATTTTTAACTTCAGTGTATAATAAATATCAGATGTTTCCAAAGTGCTCCGCCCTCCCTCCCTCCCCCCCTCTCTCTGGTCCCCAACCCTGGGCTGCGATCTGGTACCATGCAAATGGTAGGCGAGCACGCACACAATTCTACTTGCTTGAGTAGTGGGCACTCATGCTTGCATGCACAGCTCCATTTGTGCAAGCAGTGGGAGCTTGTGCTTGTATGCAAAGCTCCATTTATGTGAGTGGTATGTATGCATTCCCATCACATGTGGAAATGGAGCTGTGTGTGTAAGCACAAGCACTTGCTGCTCCCACAGAACCATCCCCTCTCTCCCCCTTGTCAGTCCATCAAGCTGGAAAGCTTGGGGCCCATTCTTATAAAGCATTTCCAAGTGTAGGCGTGAGTACATACAACCAGATTATAACTTTATGCATTTGATGATCTGAACTGTAATTTATGAAAGCTAATGATGTAATAATACATGTGTTAATCTTTAAAACATTGCTTGAACACTATTATTTTAATACATTATTTTAACATTAATATTTTACTTCTGTAAAATACTTAACTTCTACTTTTTCTTCACTTTATACTTTGGGCTATTTCTTTATATAACCCTATATAGACCACATTTTATAACATCTAGAATTATGCCATTAATTTATGTCAGGTAAAATAGTTGTAGAAGGATGGATGTGTTAAGGACACATCCACGCTGCATAGAATACCAGAGCTTTTGGATTTGTAGATTGGATCTGTTTGACCTGGAGAATTAATAACCAAACAATATTGTATAGAACAAAATTTATTATCTCCAGTTCAAAAGAAAATAGTGTTTAGGAATAGGAATAAGAATAGGGAGACAAAGAAAGAAGGGAACTAGATAGTATAATGTAGTACAGGGAACAAAAAATAATTAGTCAAAGTTAATGCATTAAATAACCTGACTATTAGAAAGCCTTTAACCAAATATGGCACTATCCTTTAACATTTAGCCTTCTTATCCCATCCTGCCAGGCACATCCTTTGCCATTACAGGCTCTCTGGTCTTCTCAACATATTTTGTTGATAAACTGAGTACAACTGTTGACTCCAGAGATCACGCATAGGAACCACATGGCAAATGTCTTATTCCTTTCAGGCACACATGTGGCATATGCTGTCATGGCATATTTCTCTAAAAATGAAAAGGCCAATTTCTTTGCAGGAGAGACATTTTTTAGTTCACGCATATTTCTAGTGATGACTACTAAATGTACATAGTTAAATCTATGCTGCTCTGTGAGTAAGACCCGGTCAACTCTGGCGATCAATGGGGTGACAGATGTCACAGTGAGATCGACCTCACATCCAGACCTGGTCTCTTATTATTGACAGTTATCAGAGCAAGCCTGTCAGTCTATTTAAAAATTATCCCAGCAATGGATATACTTAAAAATGATATATTAGAATGAAATATCATGAAAAAAATTTATAGTTACAAATTTAGCATATCTTGGGAACCATTTGACAAAAGGTATTAAATAATGGTATTGCAGAGGTGGTTTTCAGCCAGTTCTGACCAGTTCTGGAGAAGCGGTAGTGGAAATTTTGAGTAGTTCAGAGAACTGGCAAAGTAGTTCAGAGAATAGCCTGGCGCCGCCCCCACTGCCTCCCAGCTGATCTTTTTTTGTTTCCCTGAACAGGAGAATGGAGATGGAAAGCAAGTTGGTGGGGTGGGGAGTGAATGAGGATTTTGCAGTATCTTTCCCCTGCCATGTCCACCAAGCCACGCCCACAGAACCGATAGTAAAAATATTTGAATCCCACCACTGTGGTATTGCTCTTAAGAATGCTCTCTTCCTTTAAACTATCCAAGAAGGAGACCCAAAGGAAGTTTTCTAATGATGAATTAAAGCTCTGTAAGAACTTATATGAGTGAAGACATTTAGTAAACTTTATACTTGGCTCTTTTGGAAGGCCAAGCTTGATCCTGTGAGGGTTTCTAGGCCAAACAGTTTAGTTACTCCAGTCTTACACTCAAACTATTCAGGGCTATTTGTAATTCCATAAACTAAGTCTGAAAACACTCAGGGAAGTAGTAGGTGATAAAATAGTGGCATTATCCAATGGGATTCCCTATAAAACAGAATAGGAACAGAAACTACTACATTATGTAAGAATGGCACTATTTTTCACTGACATGCCAGTGCATAAACTGAAAATTCAAAATTATCTTCTAAAAACATTTTGAGTCCATTAGTTAATGTGGCTGGCCATTATAAAGATTGTAATTGAATTGAATCAGAGTAGAACTGGAAGGGACCTTGAAGGTCTTCTATTCCAGCCCCCTGCTCAAGTAGGTGATTCTATACTATTTCAGACAAGTGAATGTCCAGTCTCTTCTTAAAAACCTCCATTGATGAAGTACCCACAATATATGAAGGCAAGCTTTTCCATTAGTTAATTTACCTCACTGTTAGGAAATTTCTCTTCAATTCCAGGTTGCTTCTCTCCTTGATTAGTTGCCATCCATTGTCCCTTGTCCTGCCCTCTGGTGCTCTGGAAAGTAAATTGACCCTTTCTTTGTGGCAGCTTCTGAAATACTGAATTATTCTATCATGTCCCCTTAGACTAGCCAAATCCAAATCCTCCAATCATTCTTCATATTCTTTAGCCTCTAGGCCTTTAATCATCTTAGTTATTCTTCTTTCTACTTTTTTCAAAGTCTCAACATTTTTTTCGTAATGTGGTGACCAAAACTGGATGCAGTATTACAAATGTGGTCTTACTAAGGCTTTATAAAGGGGTACTAATACTTCATGTGATTTTGATTCTATGTCTCTGTTTATACAACCAAGGATAGTATTAGCTTTTTTGGCTGCTTATGCACATGCTGACTCAAGTTTAAGTGATCGTCCAAGGTTCCTTTCACAGTTACTGTTTTGGAGCCAGGTTACACCTAATCTGTACTTGTACCTTTGGTTTTTTAATCCCAGGTGTAAAACTTTGCTTTTCTCCAAATTAAATTTCATTCTGTTGAATAGGGTCCATTGTTTAAGTCTATCAAGATTTTTTTGGATCCTAAACTTATCTTCTGGGCTGTTGGCTACTTCTGCCAGTTTAGTGTGATCTGAAAATTTGATGAGTTCTTCTTCTATTCCTTCATCTGAGTCATTTATGAAGATATTGAACAATAATGGTCCTAAGACAGACCTTATTTCTCTCCATGTGGATGTGATACCACCAAGGACTACTCACTGAGTACAGTATGTCAGCTAGTTACAAATCTATCTGGTGGTGATGCAGTCTATCCCACATTTTTCTATCTTACCAAGTAGTATAGTTTTTTTCCAATCCTCTGGTAGTTCCCTGGAGCTCCAGTAGTATTTAAAGATATGATACAGTGGTTATGGGATACCATCTGCCAGCTCTTTCAGAGATCTGGGATGTAATCCATCAGGTCTCAGTGATTTATGTGTGTCAAGATTAGACCGATGTTCTCTTACCATGTTCTTGCTTATTTTAATTTTTTATTTCTAGTCTGTCTTCTATGGTTATGTTTTTGGTGGGTTGGGCTATAGGTTTTTTTAATGTGAATACTGATGCAAAGAAGCAGTTAAGCAACTCTTTTTTGTCTACTGCCTATTACTTTCTTGCCATCTTCTCTCTTTAGTGTACTGACAGTTTCCTTGACTTTTTTTGTTATTTATATTTGAAAGAAACTTTTTAAATTATCTTTGACTTTTGTTGCAAGTTTTTGTTCATTCTGTGCCTTTGTTTTCCTGACTTCATCTTCACAGATTCCGCCTACCTACTGATATTTTGCTTTAGTTATGTGTTCCTCTTTCCATTTTTTTGTACTTATTCTTTTTTCTTTCAGTTTATCAGAGAGAACTTTATGCAACCATGCTAGTTTCTTCTTGGATTGTTTTGTAGGAGCTCCCCAACTCTCCAGATTAAAATATTCTTTATTGTTAATATTAAAAAGAGGCAGAATATTTCCCGCAAAGAAGAAATGGAGAAAAGTCTTAACAAGGGCAGAAAGCAGCCCCAGTCTTCCTGCTCTAGGAAAACAGACTCAAGCAGAAGCATGAAGAGGCCAGTTCTTAGGAGATTTTGGATCCATTCAGAAAGATTGGACTACTCTATTCATAAGCAAAGAGCAAACAGAGACTCCAGATAAGCAATACACAGGCAAGCCAAAGTTGACAACATTAGATCAAACACCTAGGATTTGCATTGTAGAACCAGCCACAACCATTACATGACCCCACATGAATCTGGCAACAACCAATAGAATATTAAATGACATGTTCTTGTACAGGAACAGGCATCACAATTATGAGGTCCCAAATAAGGTATAAAAGCCCACCTATATTACCCCCATTTTGTCAGCTACCCCAGAAACATGCTGCTATCACTGAAGTTTCTGGCTACTGATTGGAAGGGAGCTGTGATTTTATGGAGGCTTATATAATATCTTGCTGGCTAAAATATTGGCTAAAATTAACCCCTGGAATTGTTCTTTCACCCAGTTAATACTATCCAATATATTTACTTCCTCTTGAAGACAATATAGCCTGGACCTAAATTATAATGGTTTTCACAACATTTTATCTCCAAGCTACCCTTGAGATAAAACTATGAGTCTTTGATCTGGATATTCAGAAACAGAGTTACTTTGTTTTTAGCTAATGATTTAAAAATATTCTTTCTATTACACACACACAAAAACCATTTTTATTAGCCATATTTAACAATTTGCTATCAGTAGTCTTACAGGATAGTGTTAATAATATATTCTTGGCCAAAGTGGCCAATCAAGACAATTTTGTTTATACTTTTGTGCAGACCATGGCACTGAATTACTAGTATCACTATTGAACCCTCTGCTAAACTCTAAGCTGATAAGGAAAAATCTCTACTTTCCTTAGGAGGGAAATTAACAGAAATATCCATGAGGGTTGCCAAAGTTTGTTCAATTACAATTAATATTAGCAATGCCTGCTGGTTGATTTATTTTTCCAGTGGAAAGAAATATTGGTAACTCAGATTTGAACTCTCTGTGTTTGTTTGTTTGGTTGTTTGCCGACATTTCATTATCTGACTGTGTAACATTATTAACTCACTAGTTAGGTAGTGAAACATCTGCAAGGAAAAAACCTAAGCTTTGTTATTTATTTCTGCCTGAATTGTCTGTAATTCCGTAATCTCTTGATTATTTGCCATACAGTTTTATCTGACTATATATTAATACTTTAGATATTTTAGTTTTTGACTGTAAATAAATTTCAACTAAAAATTATCAAAGATGTAGGGATTAAAGATTAATCATTCATTGCTGAAACTGGAATCATGAAATTAGGATTCTTCAGATGTTCATTCTAGAAACATAAAGTTCCTTTTATGCATATGAAGTTTAGCCTTCTATAAAAGTGAAGCTAATTATTTTTATAGGTTACTTTGAAGGGACTTTGCTATTACAAATAAGTAATTTTTTAAAACATTATTGTATGAGAGTGGGTTTGCTGAGCATAATTTGGGACTCTGCAGTCAAGGCTAAAGTCAGCCATTAAGTTCCTGATTTCAGGCTTCTGACAACACCCCTCCTTCCAACACACACACACACACACAGACACACAGACACACAGACACACACACACAGAGAGAGAGAGAGAGAGAGAGAGAGACAGACAGACAGACAGACAGACAGACAGACAGACAGACAGACACACAAAATAAAGTTTCTGTACTAATTGTCATGATTTGGAACAGGAAAAGTTATTTTCCAAATATTGTATAAACAAATACATGGATTGTATTTCATTTCAGCTACCAATACGGTTTGTTATTATTGGCTTCTATCTTGGCCACAATTCCTTTACTGTTCAACAATTTGGCAGGTTTTGACAAGATGGCAGTGTTTTAAAAGAAAATTATGACCAATTTGAAAATGAATGATACTTAACACTGAATCATGAGGGAAGAAGAGTCATTAAAATTCTCACTTCAAAATTGTCATGACTCTTTTTCCATTGTATTTGACATTGCCTGAGAGTTACATATTATATTTATTTTTAGCACTTATTGTTCTCTTTAAATTGAGTCTGCAGTGTGGGGAGAAAAGTAATATTTAGAGAGAGAACTTAATTTAAGACAGTGAGATATTCCACTTTCTCTTCTTAAACTTGAATTGTCATCTCAAGTAGCACCATTTTAAAAAGCAGAAGATATTTTGCCTTTCAAACATGAATCAAACCCTACTCAAGAATTGATGGATGCTTTGAGGGAATGCATTTTTAAAGGAAAAAATAAAAAGCAAATAAAAGTAAAAACCTTTTATTTACTAACATTTGGACCAAAACTAGGTTGTCACTACTTCTAATTTTTAATCATAACTTTAAAGTTCTAAAACAATACTTTAATGTGATTTCAGAGCAGAGGGTTGTCTAAATTGATTAACCTTCTTCTGGCAGAATGTTCTAAAAAAACCTGAATATTAATGTTGGAATGAGTCTGAACACACTATCTTGAAGTAGTTAGTAGGGCTCAAAGCAAAATGGTTTAAAGGTTAAATTCATTAACTGCCATCTTTGAAATTTATTGATCCAACTAACAAACAAAACGGTATTGCAACTGTGTAAAAACCAAACTACAATCGAACTTTACCTAAGAAGACAACGACTTAGATGGTTTGGACACGTTTGCCGTATGGACAATAGCCGATTACCTTACCGATCGATTAACTCGCTGCGACCGGATGGGTGGAAAATCGCACGAAATGCCCCAAAAAAACGTGGATATCCCAAGTGGCTCACGATCTTCAACCACTCCATTTCTCAATAACCGATGCCCAACAAGCCGCCCTAAATCGGAATCAATGGTGTGCTGTAATCCGTGACGTCCTGCCCCTGGCCTTCACAATGCAACGTTCACTGCCTTATGGATGTTGACATTTACAAAGATTAAGTCCAAGTCCAAGTCCAACTAACAAACAGAATAATGTTGGGTGTTCTTTTCTGCTTCCTGCATTTTGAGGGAAAGTATATATTTTTATATCATTGTATTTTATATTTGACAGAAAATGGTGTTGGTTTGTGCTGTTTCTGCAGTTGTTAGATAGTTGTGAAGTATTACCTGGGGAACTTCTAAATAGTTGTTAGCTAATGTATTAAACTAAAGAGCACTGCCATGTTTCAGTTAGATTCATAAAATGATACCTGATTTTTATGTTACACTGAATAGTCATCTTGCATTTGGAAATTCTTCTTTTATGTTACTGAATGATGCAGAGTACCTTTGCTTTATTTATGAATGGTTGAATTATTTTTATGTGATTATACTGGGAAGCAAAATGGAATATAAATGTTATGGTTGATGAAAAAGAAATGCAATCAATCAATCAATCAATCAATCAATCAGTTAATAAAGTAATTACGGTATCAGAAACATGAATAATGAACAGAATTGCACTGCAATGCAGCCTCTTTTCCCCATGCTGGTGATATCATGGTACAAATACAAATGAAATAGTGGGAGGAAATATAGGGTTCCTAGTTTTTTTCCATACATGTATAAATTCTGGATTAGTCTTATATTAGTTGAAGACTCAAGAAGGTCATGGTTGTTTTGATTACTTCGCAAGGCCCCTCGGGGTAATATGTTGTTCCCTATGCTTCTTATAATCCATATAAAGTTACTGGCAGACAAGCTTATGAAATATTCTGATCTTCTAGAACTCATTTCTATATAGCCACTTTTTAAACTGATATCAATAAAGCCTTGGAAGTCTAAGAAGTAGTGGTCAAGGACACTATGTTAAATTGGGCAAAGAATTTTAGTTACACGATTGAGCTAGAAAAATGGCAGCAACTATGGGAAAGAAACTATAAACTAACCATGTCAACAGCCTATAAAGAAAACTTGTATAAAATGTTTTATAGATGGCAAATGACACCAGAAAAACTAGCTAAGATGTTTAACGATAAATCAGTGAAAGGTTGGAAATGTCAACAAGCAATAGGTTCATACTATCATATGTGGTGGACATGTGCAGAAGCAAGGAACTATTGGACTAAAATAAAAAATATTTTATTTTATTTAATATTTTATTTTATTTAAATAAAAAATAAAATAAAAAAATAAAATAAGAACATGGTTAGAGGAAATATTGCAACAAAAGAGACCCCAGACCAGAGACATTTTTATTGGGTATCCTTCCAGAGAAATATAAGAAAGAAGATACCTATTTGATTATACATGTAACTACAGCAGCAACAATTGTATTTGCTCAAAATTGGAAATTAAATAAGGTACCAACAGAGGAGGAGATAATAAAAAAAAATTATAGACTCTGCAGAGATGAAGAGGTTGACTTTAAAATAAAGGATAAAGAGGAATCGGTGTACTTCAAGACATGGGGAAGATTTTATGAATGGTTTATGAATGGTTAGAGAAATATATACAGAAAAGAAAGTAAGGGGAAGATGTGGAACTCAAATGATACGCCATTAAGAAAAGCGGGGAAGAGGGGGGGAAATAGGGAAGAAAATAATAATATATAAGTTTATATTCAAAAGTAAGATACAAAGGGGAAAAATATAATTAGGATAGATTTGAGAAAGAAAGGAACAAGAAATGATATTAAAATATTTTTGGGTCTGCGGAAATACCACCCCAAGAAAATTAAGAGTCAGAAGAGACACCTACAACAATAGAAAAAGAACGGAAGAGAGGAGGAGAGGAGATGAGAGGAAGAGGAGGGAAAGAAGATAGAGGTGAGGAGAGGAAAATGGAAGGGAGAAGGAGAGAAGGAGAGAGGGTAGGAAGGGGAAGAGGGACAGAGGAGTAGCGGAGAGGGAAAGGGAAGGAAGGGAAAGGAGAGGAGAAAGGAAGAAAGTAGAGAAGAGAGGGAGGGAGAAAAGAAAGGGAAACGAAATGGTGTCAAAACAGGTGAGGGATGGTAAACAAAGCAACCCAGGAGGTATGTTATAACCCTGTAAATGGAATGATAAATGTATAAGAACGACAAATATAAAATAGAAAAATAACTATGTGAATGTATACCTATAATTGTATATAGAGAACAAAAAAATTAAAAAAAACTTTTCAAAAAAAAAAAAAAAGAAAGCCTTGGAAGTCTGGAAAAGTTCCCTGAGTATTATAATAAAAATAGGGAGTGCAATGTGGACAAAATGAGTTCAATCTATGTAGCAACTTACAGACAAAGCTGTTTGATATTCTGGGGATAACTTTTTTGTTTATATTATCTCTGAATAATCAAGTTTTGAGATTTAAGGCATTGCTTTTGGGATGTCAGGTGGCTGTATAGTTAGAGTTGCTTTTCTATAGCAGAAGCAGCATCTTCTTTCTAATGGAAATAGTTGTGGCCATATTTATTCAATTACCATTTGGTTTAGTCTTGGAAAATTTATAAAACTGATATTCAGACTAGTATGCAGTTAGAAATCATGCCTACAAATTAATTGTATTAGCTTTTATCTGGTGTCTATGCCTAGTTCAAATGCTATCTAGATTTGTAAATTATGAAATAATTTGGGGCACCTAAAATATTGTCTTTTATACAAGGCTAAGGTGACCAGACATAACGCTTTTGGCGTGACACCCCCACTTTTTGATGCATTTTCCCGCGTCCCGCCCGCTTTTTTAAAAGGCACGCTTTTTTTTGGCGCTCGCAGCTCCCGCCCATCAGCTGCTGGGCTGGCTCATCGTTCTGTTCTATGCTACCTACAAATTTAAGCCAGCCCAGCCTGCCGCTCACTGAGTTGATTGGCTGGACTCCAGCCAATCAGTGAGCTGGCCAACCAGCTCACTGATTGGCTGGACTCCTTAGCTGAGGACGCAGAGGAGTCTCCATTTTATTTTGTCTTTCTTGTTGGGGTTGCAGCTGCACTTACTGGTGGTGAGTAAAATAAATCATGTTTTATAAAAAATTTTACTCGGGAGTAAATTTTACTTACTCCCGAGTAAAAATTTTACTCGGGAGTAAAATTTACTCCCGAGTAAAATTTTTACTCGGGAGTAAAAAGCGGCTGCCGGTCGGGCAGAGAACTTCCAAGTGGTTCCATCCAGACTTGCCGCCCGTGCTGGCTGTGAACTCCGCAAAGCCAAAGGGGGAGAAGGCAGGGGGCTGTCTCCTCCCCCCAGCCCAGCAAACAGTCCTTTTTTCAGCTGTGCAGACAACTTCCACGTGGCTCTCGCAGCCCGGCAGAAGCATTTTTTCGGGGGAGGGCTCTGCCTTAAGCAAGAATTGCATTAAAGACCAGAGCAACAGGTATTGTCAGCTGTGCAGACAACTTCCACGTGGCTCTCGCAGCCCGGCAGAAGCATTTTTTCGGGGGAGGGCTCCGCCTTAAGCAAGAATTGCATTAAAGACCAGAGCAACAATTATTTGCCTGGAGAGACAAATAATTCCTAGGGATACTTGCCATGTTCTTTCATCACCATGACGATCTTATTTTTTTGAGCTAAATGTATTTTTCCAGTTTGAATTGGGCATAATCTTTTTTTATTGATCCACTGTCAGGAAGAGGGATTATAATTTAAAACAGATGATTTCAGTGGCATCTTTTTTATTAATTTAAATTTCTTTCCGTTCTCCATACCCATCTTCTTGTATCAAATAATAGCTGTGATTCATTGGTATTAAATGTATATGTTTGAAGCAGTGCAGGAAATCTTGAAAACTTATGAATTTCTCTCCCCTCTGTGGCATTAGGCCTTAGTATCTGATTTGCTATATAACTTAGCAGTAGTTATTAGCACTCTTGGTGAATGATTCCCTTTTCTCAAATTATCTTGAACAATAGTTTGCAGTGTTTTCATATCTTGCACCCAGCTTTTTAAATTTATTATTAAATAATTTGTATTCTATCAGGGGCTTTCAGCAGTTTACAGCAACAAAAATGCCAAATAAAATTATATTATTATAAAATCATTGTAACAATTCCACAAAAACAATAAAAAGAAAATCCAGTGATAAAACCATATTAAATCCCAATGGCTCTAGAAGACAGAATAATTTGTACAGCCTTCCTGAATGGACAGCAGGTTAGGGCTCCCTGCTCTGGAGGAGGTTTCCAAAGGATGGGCAGGGCACCAGCTGAGACCTTTCTCCTGAGAAAGCCCTACCTTTGTCATGAATGGGATTACAGGGCCTCCCCAGAAGATATTTAAAGCTCTGGTAAGATAGCTTTGAGGGGGGTGGTCTTTAAATATTTGGACTTTAAGCTGATTTTGGAACATCTGTAAATTTGAAAGCACAAAAAATGCTATTGGCTTGTTTCCAGATGAGTCATTTACTGTAAGGAGTATAGGCTCAATGTATTTTAAAATAATATTTTATTTATTGTGCATATGATTTTTTAAAATAGTGGTATTCTGTGTTGATTCTTTTTTTAAATTGTCTTAGACTATTTAAAAAAAGATTCTATCCAAAATAAATTGAAACAAGCCATTTTTAAAATTTCTATGCACAATAGTTTGAAATGGACTCAGGAGTCATGATTGACACTGAGTGAATTTGCACTTTTAATAATCAGGAAGATACAATGGCATTGAAAAAAGAGACTGATGACCATTTTTCACACTTAGCGACCATTTTCACACTTAGCGACCGTTGTGGCATCCTCATGGTTACGCGATCAAAATGTTGATGTTTGGCAACGGATTCGTATTTCTGATGATAGTTTGAAATGGTGACAGTATAAATTATTGCTGGTGTAATACTTAACAATGGTTTTTAAGGATTTCTTTTATTTATAGAATACCTTTTTTATTATTTTGGGGGGATTTTTACTTTTAAATTGTTTATAAAATGTATTTACTACAAGAAATGTTCCTTTTTGCAAATGTGATCTTTGCAAATCTTTGTGATGCAATATGTTCAGACCAGGTTTATGTGTCTCAAAGTGGCTGCTATTCTATGGGCAGGCCAGGTTGGTGCAAGGCAGCTTTGCCAGATTTGGTGTGTTTCACCCTCATTGAATTTTATATCGTATAAAGAATGGAAGGAGGAAGGAAGAGAAAAAAGGAGGAAGGGAGTGAGTGAGGAAAGAACAGGATGGAAGGAGGGAGGAAGGAAGGAAGAGAGGGAAAGAGCAGAAGACAGATAAGGTGAAGGTAGATAAGCAAGAGGAATGAAGGAAGAAGTGAGGAGTCTCGAGGAGGGGGAAAACATTTAGTGACCAAAGTTACAATGGCATTGAAAAAAGTGACTGATGACCATTTTTCACACTTAGCGACCGTTGCGACCATTTTTCACACTTAGCGACCGTTGCAGCATCCTCATGGTCACGTGATCAAAATTTTGTTTGGCAACAGATTCGTATTTATGCTGGTTTCAGTGTCCTGGGGTGACCTTTTGACAAAAAAAAATTTTTTTAATGAAGCCCCCCCCCCCCCCCCCATCAAGGGTGTCCCTCTTTTCCAATCTGAAAATCTGGTCACCTTATACAAGGCATCTTAAGTTTACATGTTTCACTAGGATATGTCTTTAGGTACTGGGATTTGTGAGCTAGAAGCTTTTCTACAGATGTTCTCTATAAAAACATACTTTATTCAAACTTCTTTTTGAGATGAAATTATGATGGCACCATGAACTGAAGATGCTACTGAAGTGTTTTGGGAACATTCAAAAATATAATGCCATATAGAACAACTTTCTTACTGGTAAGATTTAATGTCATAATACTAGATGGCCATTTTAATAATTTTACATTAGTGCAATAACTTTTGACAAAACCCAATGAGGTTTTATTCTTACAATATAAACTGCTCTATTATAACTTTGATAAAGATTTCTAGCATTTTCTTGCTTTGTGAGACTCAGTTAATCGTTTTTTAGGCATTGGGATGCCAATTCTGACCTTACTAGGAGGTGCCTAAGTTTCCAAATACTGCAGTGAACATTACTACTGATTGCAGCTTAGTGCTGATGTCACTGGGTATGTGTAAGGGTAGAAGAATTTGATTGAAAAAGACAGTGTGTAACAATGTTCCATTCCCCACCCCCAGTTTATTCAACCCAGTTATAAAACATAAAAACTACTTTTATTTTCTCAGCAGCAAGCTTTGCAAATACAAGTGACTATTCTTAAATTCTCAGCATATACACTTAAAAGTGAGGATCTTTTTCTTTCTGACCTCAACTTTGTACATTCTATGCCTGCACCTATAAAGATTATAATCTAAGCTTAACATAGTATCTGAATCAAATATGTTTCCACCTCATCTATTCTGTCTACTTCTGGAGTTGAAGAACCTATGGGTATTAAGGACAAAATATATCTTTGCTTTGTTTAAATAAGTTGACAGCTAGGCTTGATGATCTTTTGACAAGTAAAACCTTTGACCTTGTCACATCTGTTACTTAGAGCAGAAATGAAATTTCGTAGGGTTGAGTAGATAAGGGTCCTTCCACCTTCAGCACAGGTTGGGCTAGCCCCCTTCCCTAGATTGAGCCCTTGAATGCTTCATGGACTTGAAAGCACTTTAAAACTAAAGCATCTTCAGAAATGCAAACAGTGTCTAATGTAATTTTGGATCACTGTTCCACTATTTTTAGATTGAAATAGTCCATCTTCAACAGCTACTAGAGCTACCTAAGCCCACATTAACCTTTTCAGCTGTCACTCATTATCCCTATTTCCAAACTGCTGCTTTCTGGAATCTTTCTGGATGTTCTTAAGAGTACCTTTTTCCAATATATATCTGAAATGCCTCTTTCTCCCATGAGTACCACATTCTCCTTCTATGACATTGAGAACTACGTTTATCAAAAATATTTGGGAAGTTTTATGTGGCTGTTTTCAGGTGTGGGTGTGTTTGTGTGCTTGTGTGTGCGTGCGTGTGTGCGTGTGTGCGTGTGAGAGAGAGAGAGAGAGAGAGATCTCATGTTTATCACACTACAATTTGAATTGTTCATTGTTTTGAAAGCCATGATGGGTGGTGCACATACACATGGAGTTTTCATAATAAATATATTTCAGGTAAGTAAATATCTGGGGGGAAAAGTTCTAGTTCTTCCAATCCTTTTCCAGTTCCAACTTCTATTTGTCTGTGAATCAATCAGACGCTAATAACTTGTCAAAGATATTAGCTAGTGCCTGTTTTTCATGACAAATGCTGCGTCAATCACCTTGTCTGGATTACTAATCCAGAGCAGGAATGAGTTTGTATTGAGAAAACATTAGGGCAGATTTCTGTTTGATCTCGAACAGCCAATCAAATCTTTCAATTATTTGTGGAACAATCTACTTACTGTCAAACCGATTCCATAAAAGGTGCATAGCATAGGAAGTTTCAAGGTTGCAGTAGTTTCATGGGATTGTATCAGCTTTCAGGATTTCTTTTCCCCCTGAAATGTATTTTATTCAGTTTATTTCATCTAACCATTAAGAAAAGGGGAGGGAGGGAGGTTGGGGAGAGAGAGAGAGAGAATGAAATGCAGTAATTATAAAATTTCCTATAAAACATCTTGGCATTCTTCAGATTTTTCACACATATTCTGTCAGCTAAGAAGTGTATATCCTTAATAACTCAAATAGGTCTTATGGAAATGACAAAATTTCATTGGCATATTCTTGGAAGAATTATAAAATTATTATTGAGGATACTAAAATAGGGCATTGTCCATATAGTCATCAGTGCAAATATTAACAGATACTAGGGATATTGACATATTATAGTATAATTAACAGCAGTTGAACTCAAGGAAGTAATTGGTTATAAAGTATCTGAAAAATCAACAATAAAAGTAAAGCCTAATTGCTTAGATAAGGAGATCAAAAGACCTTTGAGTTGTGATGTATGCTAGTGTAATGAAAAGAATCCAGCATTAGCTACCACATATAGTAGCTATGCACATACAAGAGGTAAGTTCTATCAAAGACCTCTACAAAGACTTCTGCACAGTAGAAATAGAAATAGTGTTTAGGTTTATATCTTGCCCCATAACACTTTCCAGTACTCTCTGGGAGGTTTACTATGTAGAAGCGTTATTTGCATATTACCCCCAACAATCTGAGTCCTTACTTTACTGACCTTGGAAGGATGGATGTCTGAGTCAACCTTGAACTTAGTCATGATCAAACTCCAGACTCCACAAACATTGGTATACACAATGGTGCTCATGTTGGAGCAGGTTAATTTGCAATTCATATGAAAATTTAGTTCTCAATCAACCTTCCTAGTAATGTTAATTCAGAAATATAGATTTTTTTTTAAAAAAAATGAAATATTGGGGAAGCCTAGGCTTTATACATAAAAGCAAGCTAACTCTAAAGCCAACAAATAATGTGGCATTAACCTTTCAAAGTTTTCTCAACAAAGGAATCCAAATATAGCCAGTTATATCTGTTGGCCTTTCCCCCCCCCCCTATGTCTAAATATATACCTTGAAACTGTTGTTCTGTATTCCTCCCACTGCCTAGTAGCTGTAACATCTGGAGATAAGTTGAAGCATTATTAAAACAAACAGTTAGAGCCAGGGCAGTGCTGGGATCTGTCTTGATGCCTTTTTCAAAACTCTGCTTAATGAAAAAGAGGAAGGTAGAGAAAATTTGCTCTGTATTGTAAAGTATTATTATGTATTGTGATAACCCCCCTCCTAGAAGGATGAAATATTTTGGGGAATATTAAAAGAAGCAGAATATTATATTTCCCCAAAGGAGAAATGGAGAAACATGAGCATTAAAGACAGAAAGCAGCCCCAATTTCCTGTATAGTAAAACAGCCCCCAGCAGATGACAGAAGTCTTTAGAAATGGATATTTTGTGCCCATTAATAAATTCGAGCCAATATATTTATAAACATAATATCTTCAGTTCCAGGGTGATGTGAATAAGTGCCATTTGAATCAATATCAGTGGATAACCATTATTCATTACTCTTGTATAGGAGTCAAAATGTTTGCATATCAATCATCCCTAGAATAAAATAATTTTTAAAAAATAAATAGTTTTTATCCTGGACAATGTTCCCACAATGAGAGGGAATGTGGTGGCACAGAAGCTTAATGACACTGAAAGTGTCTGCTAGAAATGGTCTGCACTATAGTGATTTGAACCCAGCTCCATGAGACAGAGTAAGCTCCCATTACTCAATCCCTAGCTCCTGCCCATCAAGCAGTTCAAAAACATGCAAATTGTAAGTAGAGAAATGGGTACCACTTTGGTGGAGAAAAAAAAATCCTAGCTGCACTCATCTGTGCAGAAAGCAGAAGCTGGCATTGGACCTGGCCAGATGTGAGGCATGGCAACCTAGGTACACCCACGTTACACCTATCCTCCGTGAGCTGCACTGGCTTCCCATTGGTCTCCGGACACGTTTCAAGGTGCTACTCGTTACTTTTAAAGCCCTACATGGTTTAGGACCTGGCTACCTGAGAGACTGCCTCCTGCCATTTACCTCCCAGAGACCTATAAGATCACACAGACTAGGCCTCCTCCAGATTCCATCTGCCGGTCAATGTCGGCTGGCAACTCCCTGGGGCAGGGCCTTCTCTTTAGCTGCTCCGGCCCTATGGAATGATCTCCCCGTGGAGATCCGGACCCTTACTACTCTTCCAGCCTTCTGCAAAGCGATTAAGACCTGGCTGTTCTGGCAGGCCTGGGGCTGTTGATTTATCCAGCCCCATTCTAAGCTATATGAATGTTGTGAAATTTTAATGTCTGTTTTTTAATTTTTATATGTTCCCCCTTCCTGCCTTTATCTGTAAGCTGCCCTGAGTCTCTCGAGAGTGGGCGGCATACAAATCCTAATAAACAGTAAACGAGGTGAAGAGAGACTGGCAGAGGAACCTGGAAGAGCCAGCAACCCAAGCACCACTAGGTAATAGCAGTAGACTTATATACCGCTTCATAGGCCTTTCAGGCCTCTCTAAGCGGTTTACAGAGAGTCAGCATATTGCCCCCAACAATCTGGGTCCTCATTTTACCCACCTAATTTAGGTAATTGTTTTACCCACTTTACCCACCAATTAGGTAATTGGTGTAAAGCTAGAACAACATCCCCTCCCATAGTGCACCAAGGATAGGTGGGTAAGTGCAGAACGGGACAAAGTAGCAATCTAGGCTTTCAGGACTGCATTGTATCTAGTGTGGTAGATTTCCCTGACTTTGTATGCCCATCTTCTAGATAAATAATTGTGTACTATGATTTTGTCTCTTTTTCTCTCTTTTAATCTGTCAAATATTGTGAATGAATTCTGGTTTCTTTGTATTTGCATGCTTTTCACACATGATTTGCCCTGTGTGAGGTTTTTCCCTAGTTTTATTTAATGTTGTAGGTTTCTACAAAGATTTTTTAAAAAATCTTTCCTATGGGCCAAAAGCTGGGATGTAAATCAAAATAATTATAACTAACAGCAGCAACAAGTTTCATTTCCTTCAATTTAGCCTGCTGGAATACAAATATGTACTGTGAGGTAATAAATGCATATAAATACATTATAACATACAGTACTGTTAAGTTCTCGGACAGCTGAGCTGGGCTGCGCCGGGTTTCGCTGATTGCTAAACGTAGCCGTGGATTGGCTGGCCGCCTGGGAGCAGTCTTACAAATAGCCATCAGACGGCTTCTCTCCTTTTCCTATTGTAATTCAATGCTATCTTGTTAATAAATGGTTCACTGCAACTTGTCTGGCGTTACCTCGGCTTGCGAACAAAGCAAGTACAGTACATTATTTTGTAATCCTGTTTACTGTCATAAAAAAGCATTCGCTGGCTGGGGAATTCTGGGAGTTGAAGTCCGGACATCTTCAAGTTGCCAAGGTTGAGAAACACTGGTTTAAGGGATATGCAGTGATAATTTCAAAGCAAGATCAGCTAAGCTTTCCTTACAGAGCTTTTTTGTACACTTTCCAGGGCTTTTTTTTTGTTTATTTGTTAGATTTATGTCCTATTTTTTGTTTATATATTCAAGTTATGCAAAGTATTTATTTGTTCCATTTTTTTCCTTGCAGTATCACTTTTTACTGATAGGTTCAGGTCCAAAACCACCTATTAAGTTTCCATGGCTGAGGCTAGACTGAACCTGGATCTCCTCAATAAAAGTTCACTACACTACGATCACTGCAATATATGGAAATACCTGTAATGACTCCTCTCCTAACTTGAGAAAGTAAAGACCCTTGAAATGGATTATTTCAAAAGGAACTTTTAATCAGGCAGGATGGAAACCATTAGAGGCAAAGCAGCATCTGAAACCCTTTAGGCCATGCAAATGGGATTAAACTGATAATGACCCCTCCTCTTTGTTTGAATGCAGATTCTGACCAATACACAAGTGTGAAGATGCTTCCTTAACTCTTCTGCCCTGGGAGTCAATAAAACACACATCCCCATGGCTATCTCTAGTTGGACATTAAAGTAAGATATTCCACATGGCTATCATAAACATCCCTCCAGAGATGTTGGGACCTTCAGTCTTCTGGTGACAGGAAACCAGTTGTAAAGTTGTAAAACTCAGTTGTTATAGATATAGCTAATGATTTAACTCCCAAGGCTCCCATCCTCCCAATTGAATGGCAGTAACACTTTTAGGGATCTGACAATACCATTTCATCAGAAGATATATTTCCAAAGGTTTTCAACTTGTAATGATGGGCTATAGTTTGGGATAGCAAGGGAAACTTTTACTGGCTTGAGGAAAAAAGAAATTTAGGGATAGCTAAAAACCAAATCATGAATTAGTACTGATGAGCAGCCTATTACAATCTGGTTACAGGCTCAGGTTCATCTCAACGTCATTTAAGTCTGAAGGAGAAGTTAGCTTTCTAATCATATGAAACCTAAAAACAGAATAGAAAGCCACAATCTGTATAGAAATAGTGAAACAGACTGGCAGTTTATGAAATTAGTGAGACAAGATTCTAGTGATTTATCATTGATTATATACCATAAGTCACTCTTAGTGACTAATTAAGTAGATCTGCTCCATGATGGTCTAACCCAATGGTTCCCCAAGTGGGTGGTACCGCCCCCTGGAGGGCAGTGGGATGACTTAAGGGGGGTGCTAAGAGGCAAGGGGGCGGCATGGGGGCGCTAAGAGGTAAGGGAAGTGGCAGAGGAGTGCTGGATATGGCCCCCTTGCAGGGCGCAATTCTGCCTGGGGCTCTGTTGGCCGCCAGTCAGCTGAGCACTTCCAGCAGGGGTGAAATTCTTCTCCTTCCTGCTTTGTATTGCTCTTAGATGGAGGGCGGGAAGTAAAAAACAAAAAAGTGCAAAGTTGGCTGTCTTTGTAACACTGTAGCGCATTTGCAGCGGAGGGGCTGGGAAAGCTCGCATTAGGGTTGCCTAGGTAAACCCGAGCAACACCACTTAGTTGGGGCAGTTTGCATTGCAGGAGTGTTTACATGGCGCTGCAGTCACTTTGCTGGTTTGGTGTTCGTGTGCACACGTGGAAAAGTTGCTTAGCAGTCCTTCAGAGCAGGTTGGACAGAGTGGAATGGCTAGCCTTGTCCCCTCCCTCCCTGTTCCTTTGGTCGGGACATTCTGTTGAAATGTTATTATTAGACCCATTTTTAGAGAGCGGACAATTTATGGCTTTTCTGATAGGCCAGGTTGTTTTGACAAGCCCCCAAGTCCCACCCTAAAAAGAAAGTGTGAACTTCTTGCACAGTAAAAACATAATAATACCAACGCAAATAAAAAGCCCCTTCCCCCTTTTAAGCATTCCAAACCATTAGAAGTGCCTTTATTCATTTTATTTATTTATTAAATTTACATGCCCCCCTCTCACCTATAAGGCCACTTTGGGACTCTTGTCCTACCCTCCCCACTCCTCTACCCAACACTTAAATCAGCCATTCAAAGCAATGTCTCTACATGATGTTGGATGGCAATTAATTAAAAGCTTTGGGGAATTTGGCTGAACAGCCAAGAATAAAATCTTCTATGCTGTCCCAAATCTTGTTAATCGCATTATTCTTATGAAGTGGAGGAATATAGATTTGGGACAACATAGAAGATTTTATTCTTGGCTGTTCAGCCAAATTCCCCAAAGTTGCAATAATTATAGGGGGGGACTTAAACGCTAGAATGGGACCAAATGATCAAGCATTAATCATTTTAAGATTCACTATGATGAAAATGTAACAGGAGACTCTTTGCATTCCAGACAATTTAAAGACCCTAATGCTAACTGGGCAAGTTTGTATGTAAGACAAATGACTGTACGTTTGGATCTTTGTATCCTTAACGGGGTCCCCATGGGACCCGGGTCCAGCAGAATACTTTGAAGACACTTCTTGGAGGAGAAGCAAAACATCTTCAAAGAAAAACCAGAAAGTCCAGTTGCCTCTTGAAAAGGCACCTTTGGGAAAACCATGACCTGGATGACTGAGAATCTCCCTGTAGACATCACGCTCCAGAATCCTTGCTTTGCTACAGAGTAAAAAGCAACATCCTGGTTTATTTGCACAGAGAAGGCAGGCAGGGAGTTGGTAGGGTTTATTTATTCACTTAGCAAAGCCTTAAGCCAGATGTGAACACACACATATTGTAAGTATTCTGATTTTCAGAGCAGAAATGGCAGAAGCAGAACAATCAAGGAAGAAATGTAGACAATATAGTGTGGAATATCTGAAGTATGGATTTATACCAGCACCATCAAACCAGCAGCTGCCACGGTGCCTACTATGTGAAAAAGTATTTTCTAATGAGGCAATGAAGCCTTCCAGATTGAATGAACATTTGAAGAAGGCACATTCTGACAAGACAGACAAGAACCTAACTTTTTTTCAATCACTTCGTGACAACTTGCCAAAGTGCTCAACACTGTCACACATATTTTACAATGCTTCCCAACAAAACACTGATGGTTTGCATGCATCATACAACATTGCTAAGTCTGGAAAGCCACATACTATTGGTGAAGAACTCATCCTATCAGCCATTAATGAGGTTCTGAGTACTGTTTTGCATAAGTCACCATATGATATAATTAAGACAATTCCTCTCAGCAACAATTCAGTGCAAAGATGTATAGATGAAATGGCTGAGAATGTGGAAGATGTATTGTGCAGCAAACTATGGACAACAGACTTTGCATTACAAGTGGATGAATCAACTTTGCCAGGCAATGAATCTTTGCTTCTTGCTTATGTGCACTTTATTAAAGATGAAAGTTTGACTCAAGAGTTGTTATTTGTGAGGCAACTAAAAACAGATACTAAAGGGGAGTCAATATTTCATGTTGTTGAGCAGTTTTTCAAAGACAAGGACATTCCACTTACCAACATACTGACTTGTGCAATTGACGGAGCACCATCAATGACTGGTCGCTACCATGGGTGTGTTGCTTACTTGAAAAAAGCAGTGCCAAACGTCTTTACCATTCACTGTGTCATTCATCGCCAACATCTGGTTGCAAAAAACCTCAGTGATCACTTGCACAAGTCATTACACACTATCATTACTGCAGTTAACAAAATTAAAGTACATGCTCTCAATGATCGACTATTCAGAGAACTCTGTGTTGAGAATGATGAAGATTTTGATCGTTTGCTGCTTCATATAGAAGTTCATTGGCTATCAAAAGGCAACTGTGTGAGATGCTTTTACAATCTTTTTGACACTGTTGTGGAGTTTTTTGAAGACAACAATGCTTTGCTCAATGGTGAGCTCAAAGAGATCAGGCATGACATTGCTTATTTATCAGAACTATTTGCAAAGTTCAATGAAGTGAATTTGCAGTTGCAAGGAAATGAGGTCAATCTTATTAAGGCCAAATCTGTCATCTCTACGTTTATTTCAAAGTTAACTCTATTCAAGCGCAATATAGGCCGTCGCGAGCTATACTAATTTCCGAGCTTGTCTGAGCTAGAAGAGAAAGGTGGGCTACAAGATAATGATCTTCAAGTTTTTTGTGACCATTTGGACATGCAGCATAAAGATATGTCTGAGCAATATCAGGAGCTTCTTTTGATGGAAATTCCAGATTGGATGATAAATCCATTTTCAGATACTGAGGAAGATGAGGTAGTAGACGAACAATTCATAGAGCTGCAAAATGACATTGTTCTGAAGCCAAAGTTTAAGAAATCGTACCAAGAGTTTTGGTTACAGAAAGAAATTTCTGATCGCTATCCTGAACTATGGACAGTGGTTAAGAAGCTCCTTGTTGCATTTCCAACATCATATTTGGTGGAACGTGGCTTCAGTGTGGTCATCCAACCTCTCTCCAAGCAAAGAAATCAACTCCAGATTACTGAACGTGGTGATTTAAGACTCCTGCTAAGTGACTTAAAACCAGACATTGGGAAACTAGTATCTCTTCATCGAGCCCATCACATTAAGAATTTACTGAACAGTGAAGTAGTTACTAAATTTTACTCAGTTTAGTAAGTTACTAGTCACTAAGGTTCTTGATAAATGACTATCAGACTTCGAAAACCTGGTATCACTGGATCATGTTCAACAATTTTGTTGAATTAACATTAACTAAAAAGGTTTTTAAATTGGATTTTGAATAAATGTGCAATTAATTGTTACAGTTTTGAATTTTACTGTTACTATCTTCCTTTTGTCGTGCAAACCGCCCAGTCACATGACCCCCCAGGCATGCCCACCAAGCCACGCCCACAGAACCGGTAGTAAACAAATTTGAATTCCACCACTGGGTGGGGGCTACTGAGGATCAGTTTGTAGCAGCAAGGGGGTGGTGGATTGAAAAAGTTTGGGAACCACTGGCCTAACCTTAAATTCATCCTTCATGTCTTCCAATGATATTGTTGGATCCCTTACGTGACACTGTCATTCAGTATGGGGGGGGCCCTCGGAGTTACTAGAAGTACCTGTAACAACTGAGATTTACAACTGGTTTCCTGTCGCCAGAAGGCTGGAGATCCCAGCACCTCTGGAGGCATGTTTATGATGGCCATGTGTGATATCTTACTTTAATTTCTAACTAGAGATAGCCATGGAAACATGTGTTTTATTCGATTCTCAGGGCAGAAAAGTTAAGGAAACATCTTCACACTTATGTATTGGCCGGTATCTGCATTCTGACAAGGGGGAGGAGTCATTATCAGTTTAATCCCACTTGCATTGCCTAAAGGGTTTCAGATGCTGCTTTGCCTCTAATGGTTTCCATTCTGCTTAATTAAAGGTTCCTTTTGAAATAATCTGTTTCAAGAGTCTTTACTTTCCTTCCTTCCTTCCTTCTTTCCTTCTTTCTTTCTTTCTTTCTTTCTTTCCTCCCTCCCTCCCTCCTTCCTTCCTTCCTTCCTTTCTTTCTTTCCTTCTTTCTTTCTTTCCTCCCTCCCTCCCTCCCTCCCTCCTTTCTATCTATCTTTCTTTCTTTCCTGCCTTTTGATAGGCAGCTGTAGCGCAATGGTTTACTTAAACCTTCCCTAAAAGAAGTTTGGTAGGAAGGTATTCCGGAAGTGCAAAGTCTTGTGACACTATTATAATTGTGACACCCAGGACAACTGGTTTTTGGCAAAACCCTCCTGCAGACATTTTACAGGAACATCCACAATGTTCTCAGAATTCATAACACTTTAAGATACTTCTTTTTCTCCTATTCTTTGGCATGGAAGTAAAAACATGTTGATTAGAGCATGGTGGCAGATGAAAATTTGAAATTTCTGTAGCAATAACAGCAGTCTTAGGGAGAACTTCATTTCCCAGCAGGTAAGTTCCACAGCATTAAATGAATTGTCACGTTAAAACAGATGTATGGGGGAAAAGACTAGCTGCTTTAATGAATGGCAGAGAGACAACATGCTCACAGAGGGCCAAAACACTTTGAAATCATCTGTGAAGCATGCATATTCATAATATGAATCCCTTGTCTTATGTGCTGTTGTTTTTCTAATTTAAAAGAGAAGAAGGAAGTATTACATTTGAACACTTCTTAACTATTGGTTGGAAGGCATGGAAAGAGGGTTATTTTGGTTAAAATATATTATGTTCTCAAAATGTCTTTAGTACTGAGCAAGTTGTAGAATTTTCTTAGGTATTGAGGAACTCGCTTACCTTATTCAACCTTACTTATTATATGAAGTTTATAATGTCATTACAGTTAATATTTTAAATATATAAATAAAGTATATATAATACATAAAGGACTGTGATAACATGATAGCAGTGTTCCAATATTTGAGGGATGCCACAAAGAAGACTGGATCTACCTCAGAGGTGGGTTTCTGTTGGTCCACTCTGGATTTGGTGAACTGTTAGTGGCGGTGGTGGGAGGCATGCGCAGAAGCATCGCACAAGTGAGCGAGCACGCAAGTATGTGGACATGAGTGAACTGGTAGTAAATAAATTGAAACCCACCACAAGTCTACCTGTTTTCCAAAGCACTAGAAGGCAAGACAAGAAACAATGGATGGAAATAGATCAAGGAAAGAAACAATCTAGAACTAATAAGAAATTTCCTAACAGTGAGAGCAATTAATCAGAGGAACGGCTTACCCTCACAAACTGTGCTTCATTAGTTTTAAGAAGAGACTGCAAAGCCATTTATCTAAAATGGTGCAGGGTCTCTTTCAGAAGATTGGACTAGAAGAGCCGAAGTGGCACAGTGGTTAGAGTGCAGTACTGCAGGCCACTTCAGCTGACTGTTATCTGCAGTTCAGCGGTTCAAATCTCACCGGCTCAAGGTTGACTCAGCCTTCCATCCTTCCGAGGTGGGTGAAATGAGGACCCAGACTGTGGGGGCGATATGCTGACTCTGTAAACCGCTTAGAGAGGGCTGAAAGCCCTATGAAGCGGTATATAAGTCTAACTGCTATTGCTATAGAACACCTCCAAGGTCCCTTCCAACTGTATTATTTTGTATTTTGTATTATTCTGTAGTATTGAGTTTAAAATTATCCTAGTATAACTGCATTTGTAAATTTCATGAAATTTTCACTTGTTTGTTGGATCAGCCATTCAGTTATGTCCAATCCTTGGCCACTCTATGGATCAGTAGTCTCCATGCCCTCTGTCTTGTTCACATTGCCTCTTTTAGATCTGCCATGGTCATTCTGGTGTCATTCTTTATAGTGTCCAGCTAGGTACTTGGTCGGCCTCTTCTCCTTTTTCTGCTGATCACTTTCAGCACAATTGACTTTTCAAGTGAGTCAGCACTTATGATATCACCAAAGTATGACAGACTCCATTTGGCAATCTTGGCTACAAGTGATATTTTTGCTGAGATTTAGTCTCAATACCACCATTCAAAGGTGTCCACCCTTCTCCTATTAGCTTTATCAGAGTCCATGTTTTGTAGCCATAAGTAACAATTAGAAAAAATATTGAGTTAACTAATCGTTATTTGGGTGTGAGGCCAATAATTTTACCCTTCCATATGTTATGCATGCCAGACATTGCAGTTCTTCCAAATGCTATTCAAAGTTTTCACTATATAAGTTCAAAAAACAAAAGTGTCATGTGCCAATTTGTTGCTTTAATAACTCTAATATAAAGAATGGAGAAGAAATAATAATAATAATAATAATAATAACAACAACAACAACAACAACAACAACAACAACAACAACTGAAGGCCCAACAGACGAAACAAGAATACAGAAAAGATGTGATAAAATCAAAAATGGAGAGTTGGCAGAACAAAGCACTGCATGGCCAATTTCTGGAAAAAATAAAAGATAAAGTGGACAGTGAACAAACTTGGTTATGGTTAAAAACAGGTACATTAAAGAAAGAAACAGAGTCACTAATCCTGGCTGCGCAAGAACAAGCTATCCACACCAATGCCATTAAGGCCAAAATAGAAAAATCCTCTGATGATGCCAAATGCAGACTTTGCAAAGAAGCTGATGAAACTGTTGATCACATACTCAGCTGCTGTAAAAAAATCACGCAGACTGATTATAAATTGCGGCACAATTCAGTAGCACAAATGATCCATTGGAATTTGTGCAAAAATTATAATATTAAAACAGCAACAAACTGGTGGGAACATCAGCCTGAAAAAGTCACCGAAAATCAGATGGTCAAGATCTTGTGGGATTTTCGCATACAAACAGACAAAATACTGGCGCATAATACACCAGACATGACACTGGTGATAAAAATAAGGTTACAATCATAGACATCGCAATACCAGGTGATAGCAGGGTTGACGAGAAGGAACATGAAAAAATCGCGAAATACCAGGACTTAAAAATCAAAATTCAACTATTATGGCACAAACCAGCAGTGGTAATTCCAGTGGTAATCGGCACACTGGGTGCTATTCCAAAAGCACTGGAATTACATTTAAAACAGTTAAAAATTGACAAAATCACCATCAGTCAAATGCATAAAGGCGCACTGCTTGGCTCTGCACGCATATTACAAAAATACGTTACGACGTCCTAGGCCCCTGGGTGGGGCCCGACTAGTAACCAATGCCAAATCCGGCGAAACAACTGGCCGCTGTGATAACAATTGTATAATAATAATTTATTCTCAGTGCACAACATATGTGCAATGAGATTGGTTCAGCTCCCTCAATGCACCCCCGAACACAATACAATTCACAGTGAAGACAAAAAGTCCCTAACCCAATAAATAATATTAACAAACACAGATTTGTTACCCTGTTAGCTATCTTTACATACAAAGTAATTGTTATGAATGTTCAAATGCTCAAGATATATTTAAAAATGACATGTTAATAATAAAATATTTTCTTTCTCCCATGGTCACATGATTTAGATTCAGGTGCTTGACAGATGATTCACATTTACAATGATGCAGCACGGGGTACACAAGTGAACCCCCCAATACTTAATCAGGCTAAATATTCTAATTCTAAAATGCTTAATGTCAGAAAGAAATCACAGTACCCTCTGCCTCACTAAAGTAGTTCCTTATTTTCCCTGCATCTCTCAAATAAGGGGAACTTAGAATGTACGCTTCTGGCAAATAGGAAACCTGGGTGGGCAGTAAACCACAAACATTAATCATAGACGCATGCGACATTGTGACAGTTTAAATGTCAACTTAGGACACAACAAGATTTTAACTTGTAATCAGCGATATTTTAGCAATAGTAACCCAATATGTTAGCAATACTTTAGCAATCTTCCCGTCAGCTTCATGAGTAACCAAGATTTACTTCCCTATTATATTCACTTTCCTATTCTATTTTGGGGATCTTATGAGAATCATGTATTTGTAACTTTCCCAGAATATTTGTAACTTTCCCGAAATGTCCTTTACTGACCTAAGTAAGAAGTTTATGACCTTAAAAATGTATACGCCTTGTGTGACGTCTGTCTGATTTGTAATGATCAATTAGAAAGTATAAAATCTCTGCCAAGGGATACCTAAGACAGTTCAGTTTGATGCAAATCAGACTGGGCTCTTGAATGCGTTCAAATAAAACCTGTCTTCTCTTGGAAACTCGTGGTGTTGGCTCCTATTTTGACGTAAGTAAAGGGCAGATATTAATTTTGCTGCTACAACAACAGGTGCAGTGTCCCAGGATCATATGATCACTTTTGTGACATTCTGACAAGCAAAATCAATGTGGAAACCAGATTCACTTAACAACAGTGTTACAAATTTACAACTGTGGTGATTCACTTAACAACTGTGGTAAGAAAGGTTGCAAAATGGGACAAACTCACTTAACAAAATGTTTCACATAACAGCATAATTTTTGGGCTCATTGTGGTTGCAGCTCGAGGACTACCCGTATCCCATTGCACACAAAGGTTCACTGCATGTCATGAAAAATCCCTCCTGCATGTTTACACCATGTGCACCATTATTAGGCAAGTTGTTAAATTTTGTATTTTGGAGGATTAATTTTACTATTGAACAACTATAGTGCTCTCGGTCAATTTAAAGCGTTAATAAACCTCAAACCTGAATATTTAAGAGAGTAATAGTGAGGTTTTGGCTTTCTTAGGAAAATATCTATATGTGCACAATTACTGGCAACTATTAATGTGAAGAATTACTATTATTATGCAACTAAATGAAAAATAAAAATTTGCCCATCTCACTCATTTATTTGCATCTGTTAAAGTAAAATGATAACATAATAAGCGGATAATTCAAAATAGAAGAAAGTGGCATCTGAGTCGAAGTGGAGCTCTGTCCTTGTTACTGATTCAGCTGTCAAGAGTCACTCTCATCTCATCAGTCCATAAAACCTTTGAAAAATCTGTCTGCAGATATTTCTTGGCCCAGTCTTGCCATTTCAACTTATGTGTCTTGCTCAGTGGTGGTTGGATTTTAATCTTTCCTTAATTTGGCCATGTCTGTGAACACTGAACACCTTGTATTTCTGGGCACTCCAGGTAGGTTGCAGTTCTGCAATATGACAGCACTGGAAGATAATGGGTTCCTGGTAGCTCCACATTTGAGCCTTCTCAAATCTTTGGCAATTAAAGTGTGTCTTTTTTTCTCAACACATTTCTTCCTGTTGACTATTTACAGCAAAAAGTTTCATGGTTCTGTGATCACACCCCAATATCTTAGCAATTTCTGAAAATTGTTTTACAATTTTTCCGAGTCAGTTAAATCTCTTTTTTTGCCTGAGGAAAAAAAGCTGCCTAATAATTATGCATACCTTGATATAGGGTGTTGATCTCCTTAGGCCACACCTTACCTCATTACCAGAGGTGGGTTCCTACCAGTTCACACCTATTCGGTAGAACCGGTTCGTCAAATCTACCGAACTGGTTAGAAGAGGTTCCACCAGTGGACCCGGAAAGCAGGCCACACCTACAGAAGAGATTCCAAAGATTTTTGAAACCCACCACTGGTCCTTGGATATGATTATTCTACACTCTCATGCTCATATTTATAAAACTCAGTGCCTCTGTGAAAGGTAAGGATGACTACTGCGTTTGTGGTGCAATCAGAACATTGCGTGTGTTGAAGTTGTTTTAACACAAACCAAAGATGCCTTTTAAAAAACAAGTTTACATCATATTCTTATGCATGCCAGTGCTGTGTGCGACGTAATGTAAGGTGGTTCTGACAAGTGTCATCGGCATCTTCATATCCGGTCACATGGGCGGCAAGCCACTCCCATCCGGTCACATGGGCGGCAAGCCACTCCCACAAAGGAGGCCACACCCACAGAGTAGGTTCGAACAATTTTTGAAACCCACCACTGCTCATTACACAAATACACATCACCTGATATGCTTATATCCACCAAGCATACAGGTTTATACAGCTTGGAGTTGGACAATATGCAAAAAAAGGATGATATGATCAAAATACTCACTTGCCTAATAATTGTGCACCGAGTGTAGATATATTGTATATGGAAAAGCAAAATTTCCACATGTGATTGGTCCCTTAAAATCAAATCTTTATCAGGGATAGCCATCGGATTCAAAGGAATTATGTTTTAGTCTGAAAATATGTTATTCTGTATATTTGCTGATGTTCCTTATATTGGTTGGGGCTGAGGGAATTCTAATTTAAGAAAACTTTAAAGAAAACTTTCTTTTCTATAGTACAGTATAAAGTCTGAAAATTTTGTTGTTGTTGATATAGCCCTTTCAAACTGGTTTCTACAAACAGTGTTGTCAGTTTTTGCAATTCTTGCCTGTAGAAAGGGAAGGAATAGCCTTGAAGACAGGAAGAAGAGCTGCTTCCAAGGCAAGATGCAGATAAAAGAGGACTGAGTTTAAAAGAGGACTGAGTTTGGGGCAGAAATTTAACCTGAGAAAACATCTGAGACAAAATAATCCCTAATTCACAGGAAGATAAAAGGAGGGAATGAGGAAACACGTTCAGATTTACAGGATTCTATTACTGTATCTTTATAAATAAAAGTAATATTGGCCTAAGATTTTAATTTCCTAGTCTGTACTACTTTGAAGATCTGACACACACAAGAAAGAAGTTTTGGTTTTGCTATTGTGAGAGGTAGATAGCTATATTTTAACTGAATCCTTAATTAATTCTGTGTGGAATTTAGTAATGGGTACCTTTTGTCATTGTTCTTGTCATTTTAGCAGAGATGGTATTATTGCCATCACAATCCCTTTGAATGTATAAATAATGGAAAGGTTTTATAGTATCCCTTGTGTCAATAGATTCAGATAATAAAAAGAGTATTTTGAATTTTTGCTACTGAATGCACTGGGGAAATTTATTATTGCTGTATATTTTAAGGTCATGTTGCCCAAGGCTGATCACATTTAAAACAACTAAATTATTTCATGTTTCATCTGCTTGAAACTGTCAAAAACATCCGTATTGGCATGAATACAAAAACAAATTTTTAATAAAACTACTCTAGGACTTAGGGAAAATCAAGGAACACCCAATTAACTACAACTATGTAATCCATAGTAATCCATAGGATTTCAGATAAAAGTAGAAAACCATGACAAAGATAATTTTTTTTCAGGAACAAATTGTTTATTTGTCCTTCCCTGTTCTTGTCACTTTATCTAATATATATTTTGAACTAAATATGTTAATAGTGACAATAGCTATTAATATACTACTGTGTGCATATTAAGTAGGATACAATATGCTAAAGCTGGCAGTCAAGAAAGTTGATCAAAGCTACACAATAACTATCAGTCTGCAGGCGTTTTATTTTTATCAAGATTATCTAAAAATACTTCCTGACTAAACTGAATCCAGCATGTCATATTTGTTTTTGTATTTTTTTTAACTTTGATTTTTTGGTCATTACAGTGAGAATGCAGCTATCAGAGAAAAACATATGTCTGAAGTAAATTCTTTCCAACAAGCTATGTCAAGTTAGGTCTGTGCTATAAATCCCATTTTCCCCTTTCTTTGTCTGTTTTGAAAATTGTTTTTCTATTTTGAATGATACTTTATTTTTATGAGCTTTGCTTTTTGCTGATCTACTATAGTCCTTGCCTTACTAACTCCCTCTGGATTGTTATGATTGTTGAATCCTATTTTAACTTCTTTGATTCATTGTTCCTCTGTGTACATTATCACCTTTTTCTTTGGAGCAAATATGAGTCAGCAAGATAGTTCTTTGTTCTACCTTTGCTTTTTTATGGTTTCTGTTTTAATGGAGACAAAATCATTTGTCTCTATTTTTTTAGATCTATTTTGAGATTTTGCTAATTCATTTGTTCTGATGTTATCTATATAGCTGCAAATCATTCTTTGATCTATCTTTATTAAGATGATGAACAAACATAAAAATGTCATTATAGGTCTGGAAAAGGTAATGCACAAAACAAGCCAATGTGATGGCCTGTGAAAAAGACCCTGAGAAAAAGGACAAAGAGATGCTGCCTAAGGAATGATCAGTTAAGAGAGGGTGTAGGCCAGTGATGGTGAACCTATGACACGCGTGTCAGTGCTGACACGCGTAGCCATTTGGGGTGACACGCACAGGATTTCATGCGATTCATCCTTGGCTCCTGCACGGCCGCCGAGGATGAAAGAATCTGTGCTGGAGGAACGGGGGGGGCAGGACGTGTGATCTCCCCCGCCCACACTCACTTACTGTATCACCGCCACCCCTTTCTGAGCGCAGGGGCTGCTGGTAAGGCGTGCGTGCCGTGCGCACACACGTCATCAGCGCGGCGAGGGAGGACCCGCAGGAGAGGAGCGCGGAAACAGTGCGTGCCTCTCTCCAGTCAGGCCAGCACAGAGAGTCTACTCCTGGGACTGTCGGTTACGACCGCACCACAGCAGGGAACAGCGGAGTGCCAACGGGAACTGTGAGCGCCATTAGCAGCAACTATAAATTGCGCAAAATTATGTTTTTGTCGAAGTGACACACAACGCGAGTTATGCTCGATTTTTGGCCGATTTTTGACACACCACGCCAAAAAGGTTGCCCATCACTGGTGTAGGCTGTAGCTTATAACAGATGGAGAAAAAAGGCTCAGAAGGCACCTCTCTAACTTCAGGCTGTAAAGAAAACAGTAGAAGAATAGTACTTTCAAACTTGCAAGTTTGATGTCAGTTTTCCCAGGTTTACCAGCCAGGAAACAGAACAGATCAGCTACTTCTACTATTGTAAGGATACATTAAGCAATTCTTGGAAATCTGAAAATACAGATTGCACTATGCACTATGCTCCGCCCTCTTTTATCTGATCATTACCTAGAACAGCATCTCTTTGCTTCATTTTTCAATTATATAATTATTGGTTATGACTGGGAAAAAACATCTTAAACTTTCCTAGTGAGATACTGCTTCATTTGGATAAAGTTACATGTTAACATTAGCTTGCAAAATTTCAAGTTTCTGCAATGTTTTTATGCAACAGTGGTTAAAAATCCAGGGGAAAAGAATAGGAAAAGGAAGACAAAAAGAAATGACACTTATGCAAATTATATCTGTCTCTAGCATAAAGCAAACTGAGATACCATTTTGAAACATCACACTAAAACACTTTTTAATCTAAAGAGCTGAATGCTTTTTATCCAGATTTAAGGACATTGGAAAATCAGTGAAGGCTAGACTTCCTTTTCTGTGAGAAAAATCATGCTGGTCAAAAGCACAGAACAAAGTCAATTTCAGACTTTATTTTACTTTGCAACAAAGTCTATAGAAAATAGTGTCTATTTTTGTTCAATGGAAATAATTCCTATCTAACAACTCTAGTTGGTGGGATAAGAACATCTTGAGCATTATAGGTATGAATTATTGTTCATTTACCAAAACAAGCGTGCCATTTTAGTTCAAGTGTACTGTAACAATGACTGATAGATTATTATGTAGTTTAGTTAGTTTAGTTAGTTTATTCAATTTGTATGCCGCCCTATTCCCGAGAGACCCAGGGCGGCTAACAACCAAAGTGGGGAAGGGGATACAAATAAGAAAATAAAAGACAAACAAAATTAAAATACAACAACAGTCACAGCTTCAAATGGGGCTGGAATTTCATCAGCCCCAGGCCTGCCGGAACAACCAGGTCTTAGTGGCTTTGCGGAAGGCCAGAAGGGTGGTGAGGGTCCGGATCTCAATGGGGAGATCGTTCCAGAGGGCTGGAGCAGCCACAGAGAAGGCCCTCCCCCGGGGAGTTGCCAGTCGACACTGGCTGGCGGATGGAATTCGGAGGAGGCCTAATCTGTGGGATCTGATAGGTCTTAGGGAGGTAATTGGCAGGAGGCGGTCTCTCAAGTACCCAGGTCCGATACCATGCAGGGCTTTAACTGAAAATATTGGAGGCCCAATATTAAACTGTATAAATCCTTTTTTAAAATAAAAAGGCACTAGCAAAATCTTTTAAAGTAATTATACAAATAGTGTTGTTCGAGTGATTTTAGAAATTTAAAGAGAATTTAAACAAAAACCACAAGGCTTTGGGAGCTAACATGGTATCCATAAATGCTTTGAAATGCCATTTCCACCTTTCTTTCTTTCTTTCTTTCTTTCTTTCTTTCTTTCTTTCTTTCTTTCTTTCTTTCTTTCTTTCTCTTTCTTTCTTTCTTTCTTTCTTTCTTTCTTTCTTTCTTTCTTTCTTTCTTCCTTCCTTCCTTCCTTCCTTCCTTCCTTCCTTTTTCTTTGTCTGTCTTTTCTTTCTCCTTCCTTCCTTTGTTCCTTCTTTCCTTCTTTCCTTCCTTCCTTCCTTTTTCATTATTGACAAAGCTAGATGGAGACTAATGAAAATTAGTCCAAGATATATTGGTCAGAAACTTCCAGGCTAAGGATTTGTCAGATGAATCAGTATGAAATCTAACTTGCCAATTGTCCTTTTGTATTATAAGCATAGCAAGCTCACATGCTTTTTTTCAGATGTCTAAATCAATAAAGCTGTAGAACAGTCAGTTATTTTATTTCAGTCACAGGTATAGAATACATAGCAAGTTCCTATCTTGAAACATCCTTTATCTGATTTGTTCCATAGAAGCTTTAGCCTCAAAATTATCCTATTGAATAACTGATTGGAAAGCTATTATTCTGCTTTCAGTTTACACAATAGAATCTTGTGGCAAATTACTCTGATGGAGGTATGCTTCACATTCAGATATAATTGTTCCTCTTTTTAATAAAAAGCCTTTAAGAGGAAATTGTTATTTTTTGACAACTTTTCTAGTTTTACTTTCTTCATAGTGTGAGCAGAATTTTTTTAAGACATACATTATGTTCTGAGGAATATATGTCTGTGTTATAAGGAATATATGTATCAGGAATATATGTGGATTATAAAAAATTGTATTGTTATGAATTTTATGATAAGAAAGAAATATATATTTAAAACTTATTTTAATCAGTCATTTAAAAAATATATTTGAAACTATTTTGATTATTTTTAAGTTCTATTGGATGTTACTATTTACACAACAGATGATGTTGATGTATCTCAAATTATGTGAAAATGTGTATATATTTTTTGAAATCAGTATGCGTTTTTGGACCAGATCAACCAACATGGTCATGTTGAAATGTGAATGGGACAAAGAAGGTTCATGACAGTATTCCAACAAAACACCTACCTATAAGAGCCGAGGTGGCGCAGTGGTTAGGGTGCAGTACTGCAGGCCACTTCCGCTGACTGTTATCTGCAGTTCAGCGGTTCTAATCTCACCGGCTCAAGTTTGACTCAGCCTTCCATCCTTCCGAGGTGGGTGAAATGAGGACCCAGACTGTGGGGGCGATATGCTGATTCTGTAAACCGCTTAGAGAGGGCTGAAAGCCCTATGAAGCGGTATATAAGTCTAACTGCTATTGCTATTGCTATAAGTGGATCATCCTCCCACTTCTTAGAGACTGATTCTTTTGAAACCCGTCAAGCAAAATACAGGTTTTGGGGTCTCAACAAGCAAAACATAAACAAAAACGTTTTGCCAGTTCTTTTCTTCTCAATATCAGTCGATAAAAAAAATGTTTTCAAAAATATTTTAAAAGATTGTAACCTCATAATATCAAGGAACTTCCATGTAAGTTTACATTGTTGGATTTAAAACTCAGATCAGCAAATTATGAAATAAGACTCAGTTATTTCCTTCAACTAAAAATCTTTTCTAATATAAACATTTTCTTCATGAACATTCAATTTGAATGTATCTGGCATGTATCTGGCTTCTAAACAGAAAAGCAAATGACAGCAGATTTCTTCCCATAGTAATCACAGTCATTTTGGTACTTTTGTAATAAGATTCATGGTTTTTTTTATATGTATGGATAGGTCTTGACTCATAGCTATTCATTTTATGACTATTGAAGTTACAAATGCACTGAAAAAAGTATTTTACAACCAGTCCTTGAACTTATGACCATCACAGAATCCCACGGGCACATGATTAAAATTTGGGCATGTGGCAATTGGCATGTATTTATGATGGTGCCGTGCCCATGGGTCATGTGATAGCTATTTGCTATCTTTCCAGCTTACTTTTCATAAGCAAAGTCATATTTGAATAATGACCACATGATTCACTTAACAAATGTAGTGATTCACTTAACACCCAGGGCACAAAGGCTCATAAAACCAGGCACAACTCACTTACCAGTAACTGCCTTCTTTACAAATGGAAATTCTGGTTGCAGTTGTCGTTGTAAATTAAGGATTATTTGTATGAGAACCTAAAAACTGGAATCTTATCAAAACAGCCATTTATAACTGAATGGAAATTTAATAGAAAAACTGTTTGTGTTAAGATAAAAAAAAT